>NW_022196905.1:90160437-90232092 GCF_008632895.1 Mastomys coucha
CGAGTGCTGGGATTAAAGGCGTGCGCCACCACCGCCCGGCAGTGTCTACCCTTTTCTTGTGTTGTCATGTGGTAGCCATTCTGTCCTCTTTCATGGTCATGAGCCTGTAAGATTACTCTACTGATGCCCATTTTAAGCATAGCAAAATAGAAAAATCTAATTACAACCCCCCCACAAGTATATACAAAGAAAAAAAGACAAATTTAAAATTTAAGCCCATTGCTTAAAACAATCTACCTCCAAACACTGAGTTTAGTTCCACTACATGAGATACATTCAAAATAAAGGTGGGAAGACCAAGGAAATGTCTGTGGTAGACCAGTTGTTTTCCAAGCAGTGTCACTGGGAAATCATACATGCCAGAATTAGTTACATGAAGTATGTGCTAGAGATGAGGTTTATACCATTTCAGAGAGGCACTGCATGTCTGCCATTAGACCCAGTACCACTTAGAAATTTCAGGAAAGGAAATAAACTAATTCTCTTATTACATTTGAGAATTTTCCTCTCCACACTACCACATGGCCTCCTAAGCAACAAAAGGGAAAGAAAAAGAAAATAATGTGTCGCCAATTGTCCCTAAAGCCAAAAATTGACAGGAGTCTACATGGAAGCAGTAACCCTGCATGCCAGTAAAATTAGTTTGTGGGAGAGAAAGAAAAACTTAGTGTGGTCCAAAAACATTAAAAATAACAGTCGTGAGAAACTCGTTCTTACATTAAATAGTGCAAGAGCACATTCACTCCAGAGAAGAATGTATTCATGTGCACCATATTTCATGAGAATGTGCAGGTTTTAAAAGGCATAATATTGCCTAGTTGCCAGGATTTTTTCCACTTAGCATCCTTCAGCTCTGTATTGAAAATTCTGGAAAACACTTCCACCACTTTATGAACCATATGGAGAGTTTGAGTCTCCTCCAATTTTTTTCCGTTTGTTATTATCATCACCAGGGTTGGGGGGGGGGGAATTACATTTCATCTCCTTAGCTGCTAGAATGAAGATTTCAGTTTGGAGGAGAGCCGATTTCTTAAAAATTGAAAAAAAAAAAAAGTTAGCTGCTTCAGGCAACAGTCCTTTTGATCGGCTCATTAACACTTTTCAAATGTTCGAGTGATGTGGGCATTCTTTGCGTGAGGAAATGTCAGCACGGGAGCCTGCAGCCAGCTTGATGCAATCATATGTTCTGATACTCAGAAAAAAAAAATAGTGAAAGAACTGTCAACATTGAACTGCTTTGGAGTTTTAAAAAAAGATACAGTATAATGACTGTAGATAAGTAGTGTTTCAGAAGTAATTTTTGCCAGTAACTACAAGAAAATCATCTAAGTGCTACAAGCCTGCAGACAATGTGGAAAACACTCTGAGTATTTACAGGATTTTAAATATATATAATATATAATAAAATATATAAATCATTTTCTCTTTTCTCTGTGACAAAACTGCGGTTCAAGGCCAGTGCTTTTTTTTTTTTCTAGAGTACTTAAACCCTAGGTTTCCTTTTTTTTTTCTAGAGTACTTAAACCCTAGGTTTCCTTAGATCTGTACTTGGAAAGTCCTTTTCTGAATCCCTCGGTTGAACACTAAAAACAGTCCAGTTATCTCATCCTGCTTTTCTCTCTTAGCAAATTGACTAGTCTTCAGAGAGTCTTACCTTTAACCAAAAAAACAGAAATCAGAAATCTACACAGTAAATGTCACATGGGACATGGGAAGAACAGTATATCCTGCCAGGAGTTACAAAAGGTGCTGTCGTCATAGAAGGATTTGATACTGTTTCCAAAATGATGCTGTTGGAAAATATCACTATGGCAGCAATACATTCTAGCATCTATCACACTGTATCTCAATGAGGCAACCGAACATAAATCATTTTAATTAATGGTGCAAGGAAGGCATATTAAAATTTAAATTACTTCTGTTTTATTGCACATTCCTCCCAAAATCGGGCCTCTCTGAAAGTAACTCAATAAAGGTACCAGGAGCCCTCCTCAACAATAAAAAGCAAGTGTAATATAGATGCGTTATTACTTGTAAAGGGAACAGCACAGCTGTTGCTGGCTAAGAAAATTATTCTATAGAGCTCTGGTCAGAAAAATCACCATGAAGTTTAACTTGTAAATAAATTGTTCTTTAAAAAGGTAACTTTTAAGTTGTTTTCTAATTTAAGAGTCACAAACCTTTTTTGTAACATCCTAAATGCCCTAAAGACACAATGAATGAATGTAGCAGTGTTTCTTTGAGGATAGCAAACTTTGGCTAAGGCCACTAGACTAACATAGATTGCATTGTTTCCGGCATAATCAACCGTATTTGCAGCTGTGTACCATGCTCATTGACAATAATCCAGAAAGCCTCTGTTTGCCACCTCATTAGCCTTACATCTGTAATTCTGTGGAGTGTTTGGCTATCCCAAATGATGCTACTATCTGGCTGTCGTTTTTGCTGTCCTGTTTAGTCAAACAAATTTGCTAGAAACACAACGTGTCCTCTAAGCTAAACAGAAATGAAAACATTTACATTTTCTGATAGTTTATTCTGCTGTTAGAGCAGTTCACACACACTATACAACCTACAGATGACTAATAGTAGTCCTGTTCACCCAGCTTCTTGTAAGAGCTCTCTTTTTAAAATATCGATAGATTAAAGCCTCCTGGGCCAAATTTGCTCCTTGTTTCTGATTCTCTATGAGAGCCAGGTATGCAGAGGACACAACCTGTGGCATTTTCAATCACAATCACCCTTCCCTTTCATTCTTAAAAAGCACTCCTTAAAACGAATGGCAAGGTAGAAAAGCATAAACAGTCAGAGTAAAAACATCTTGAATGGCCAGTCTTTCTTGGGGGGGGGGGGATTTGTCTTTTTTCTTAATTAATTAATTTTTTACACTCCATATTCCATTCTCCCCGCCACTACCACCCCCCATCCACCCTCGGACTGCTCTTTAACAGACATCTCTGCCTTTTCTTTTGTTTCTGATGCTCTACTTTAACAGCCTGGTGAATCTACAGAAACTTTCTCATACTAACAAAGAAAAACTTGAATGCCTGGGATTTGGAGTACTTAAATAATATTAAAATTATATTATAGTTATAAATATATTTCATTTGTCAAATCTATTAAAAGCCTGCTACAGGAACAGGCATACTTCTTTATTAACTTACTAAAGAATGAGACCAAGTAACAGACATAGTACCTATCATACTTGTCTTAGTCAGGATTTCTATTCCTGCACAAAACATCACGACTAAGAAGCTAGTTGGGGAGGAAAGGGTTTATTCAGCTTATACTTCCACACTGCTGTTCATCACCAAAGGAAGTCAGGACAGGAACTCACACAGGGCAGGAACTTGGAGGCAGGAGCTGATGCAGAAGCCATGGTAGGGTGCTGCTTACTGGCTTGCTTCCTCTGGCTTGCTTATCTTGCCTTCTTGTAGAACCCAGGACCAGCCCAGGGATGGCACCACCCACACTGGGCCCTCCCACCCTTGATCACTAATTGAGAAAATGCCTTACAGCTGAATCTTATGGAGGCATTTCCTCAAGGGAGGCTCCTCTTTTTATGATAACTTGAGCTTGTGTCAAGTTGACACATGAAACCAGCCAGTACAATAAGGATGCATGTAAAATACATTTAAAATTATCTGAACTACAGATGTGTTATAGAAACTGTGTTTTCCACTGCTGACAGTCTTCAGAACTCATAGGACTTGCAGGGATCATAAGCAAATAATGAAGGCAAATGATAGATTTCCATTACAAGTAGATACAAAGACTTTTTTTCACATAAATTCACAATCCCTCTGTTAGAAAATCCCCTGTGGGTTGCGTGCAGTGGCATCTCTATAAGAGCTAAACTGATTCTATCTCAGATTTTATTACAATGATGAATTCTGATTTGACTGAAGTACTAAATGTGTGTTTTCTATTGTGTGTTCATTTATAAGAGACAAGTTTTCTGTGAAAATGAAAGAACCAGGCATGCTGGGTAACAACTACAATTCCTTCCAGCACAATATGTTTCCACAGCCAACAGGACTTATTTTATAACGAGCAACAGAGCACTCTATTTTAAAGTTGATGTGGGTAGATACAGACACTACATCTCTCAGTGTCTGTGATGATCCTGTTCAAGAAGATGTCCGAGAAGAAGTATTTACTGAACATTTATTTGTTATTTGGTTATGTTTATACCACTGGGCATATTTACAATAAATAACAATCACAGTGTCTGTTTTCATAAACTTGCTGAGCTATTCTGGAAGATACATTTTAAATAAATAATCATACTAACTGCTTGCTTATTTATACATTTACTTATACATCACCAATAAAATGTACTATTTCACCCTATGCATTTTGACTCGAATCAGTGTAAAATAGTTTAGAAGTAAAGCTTCTGATTTTCATTTGTTCCTTGTGCCCTGGACTGAAGCTGGTACAGATAACGGACACATGCTAATTTCACAGATACCGTCCCAAGTCCACTACTCTCTGCAGGGCAAAACACCAATCTAGCTTTCAGAAGAGTCATAGCACCAGAGGTAAATTTGAAAGAAGCCATGTTAGGCACTTCTTGTAAGTAGTATTATCCTGAAGAACCTGTCCATGGATTCCTGCTTTCTGGTGATGCTAGCAACACATATGCCTAGGATATTTCTATGAATTATAATCTGATACTGTTTTCATCTCACTCTGAGACAGGAAGGCGGTCCTATTCAGTATATAAAGCATTATACATGATACAAAACAAAAAGGGTTTATTCTATTTTTTATTTCATTACATTTATTTATTTAGTACCATAATGGAAATATAGAAGTCGGAGAACAACTTTGGGGAGCCAGTTATGTCTTTCCACATGTTGGGTTCCAACTATTGAACTCAGATCACCAGGCTTGTTGGCAAGTGCTTTTTCCCCTGAGCCATATTCTCCTGCTTTCCAAAATCAATAGCCCTAACCAGTCATTTCCAACTTGGGAATATCAGAATCAGTCTAAAGATATAATTTTTCTTATTGTTGCAACCAAGAGTCATCAAAAACGTGTGGTTTAAAACACTGATGATTTGTGTCTACTCCTGGAAGTCAGGAGTTTGAATTGAGTGTAATGGAGTTAAAAGTCAGCTGTTGGCTAGTGGCTTCCTTCTGCGGGCTCTAGGGGAGACTGTCCCTTGCCTCTCCCAGCTTCTGCTCACGTCAGTGTTTCTTGTCTAGATGTCTGTATCATTACAATCTGTCCCCATTGCACTGCCTTCCTCCTTTCCACTTTCCCTCATAAGGATTATGGTTATGCATGGAGCCCAACTAAACCATTCATGACAATCTCTCTATTGCAAGAGCCTAAATCATTGAGGCCTCAAAGCGCCTTGAGTCTCTCCAGTGAGTGCAAACTTTCTAAAAGACATAGGATGTCCTTTTGAATGAAGGTGTAATTAAAATCCAAACTGTCTTCTACAGTAGGTCTCAGCTTAGCACTTTTCAAAGCACAACACAAGACACACACACACACACACACACACACACACACACACACGGCTGAAATATCCTCCATTAACGGCACATTTTCTTTCTTATTCAAAACCTATTTGAGATCATAGACACAGTCAGGTCCTTCTAAGGCTGTTTTTCTTCACAAGTTGATACTGGGTACTTAGGGTCCTTCATTTACACTTCTAGCCCACATCTCTTTGCTTCCATATTAAAATATGAAATTTCATATCATATTGAAGGCATGTATGATTCTCCAGTTCCTAGTACAGTAGTTGCCACCTTCTACATGGTCAACCAATGGTCATCAAAGGTTGAGTGAAGAATTTTGCCTGCACCTTACTCCAGCTTTTCAACATCACTAGAGCACATTCACTACAGTTCCCACTCAGGACCTACTGCTTTTCATTCTGTTTCCAAGTGTAAAGCAAAAGTGGCTGCTCTGTCAAACACATTTCAGTACTAATGGGTATGACCTCCCCCAGCCTCAAGAGAGCTGAACCAGACCTTGTCCTTCCCACAAAGCAGCTAGCCCACTTGGGTGGAATTCCTGAGATAAAGAAAGCCCTTTTGCCCTGCTGCCTCTCTGCCTCCAAAGTTCCTGCTAGGAGCCACCATGCCCTCCTGAGCTACTTCACCTGCCTTCTGGGCAGAACAACAAGATGCTAATTAGGCCACAAGATCCTGGCTTACTGGGGGATGGGTGTCCCTGCCTATATATTCTCAGATTCTGAAATGCACATCGGACCTTGATGGGAACCTTTGACGTGGTCTAGTTATTTCTCTCACAGTCTGATTCCCCTATTTTCCTGCAGGCCTCTGCCTCTCTTTCAGGAACCTGGTTTGCGTAGCTGCTGATGGCTACAAATGGGAAGTCATACTATTTCTGAAGCCAGGGACTCTTCCTGAAATCCTAGAACAGGACTGAAGGGACTTCTCTGTGCCTTGCATAACACAGGTTCATGGTTGATTATCTGCAGAGCCTCAGATTAGAATGGACTTGTATCACCAGCTGATGATAGGATCTCCTGTATAATATCCAAATTTATGTTCTAAAACTACATTTCAGAATAATAACTACTTCCTGTAAACGGCCCACACCAGGTTTTTTTCATGTATCTCTAAGGGAACAGTCACACACTTGGACACCTTTGCACCCTGTGACCAATAGTAAATGAAATTACTAACTAATGAAGGGAGGAATCTGCCACTGTGAAATTTAAATTAAAAATGCAAGGAGCACAAATCACATTAGGGCACCTTTTTGCTTTTTAATTTGAGACTCAAGAATGCCATCCACCCCAAAATAGCTGTGTCCAAGGTAATCAAGATTATATCAGGAAACTTTTTGAGCATAAACTGCTGTGGCGGAAACTTGATGGGTTCAGCAAAGAGACAGGAAGTGTCTCATCCCTCCTGATGTCTGAGTTAATGCCATACCTTCTTTGTGGGTCAGCTACCCTGAGGTAAGGGATCTTAAGGCTGCATCAGGAAAGTAGACTCTGGTACAGATGATAAGAAGCACAGACAGAATATAAACCATGGCCTGATATTGTGGGAAGTTGAAATCGCTTAACATAGGTGCAGGGAAAAGGCAGTCTATTGTGTCATAAGATAAGGAAAGTATGCTTACATAAGTAACACTCTCAAAACAAGCAGTGCACTGAGCATGCTGACAGGTTTTCCTGGGATAATCTTTTCTATAATAAACTCTAGATAAAAGGGATTAAGTAAAATATACTAATATATATGTATATGTTATGCACTATCATGAAGAAGGCTGAATAACACCTCTATAGGGATGCCTGTAACTTAATCCCTGGTACTGTGACTAAACTACCTTACATGGTTAAGGGGTTGTGATGATTAACAACCCTGAGATATCAGCCCCAACTGGGATCTATAGGTCTTTAACATCAGGCACCCTTCCCACTTGGATTCAGTTAGAGAGATATGTAAGTGGAAAGGAATCATCAGGGGGATATGCCGCAAATGTCCTGGCCCTGGCATGATGAAAGAGGTCACAAGGCAAGGAATGAGGCTGCCTCTTTAAACAGGAAGTGATAAGGAAACAGACTCTGCCGCAGAGCTTCGGAGAGGTATGTGTCCCCAGGGAAGCCCACCAGCCCAGTGAGACCTATGAAAGCGCTGTAGTGAAATAATCACTACATAAAAATGTGCGGTGCTTTTATACATGATATGGGTGGTGACCTGTTAGGACAACAGATGAGCGCTCCACAGTCCTAAACTCTATCATGGACTTTCTGTAAACGTGAAAACGGCGTAAGCTGTTTGTCTGTCTCTAAGAGGACCTGTTTGTTTAACTGATACCCTAACTTCTGCATTGGACTTACCGCTAAAACATGTAACAGTTGTAAGATAAGAGAACATCCTGTGTAAAGGATCTTCAAAGATATGCATTTAAAACAGCCACAGATCCACAACTCTCAGGACGATCGTGGAAAACAGCATCCATTTGTCAGCACTCTTCTTGAGCTTGAGTGGAAATGACTTTCCACTATATTACTTCCTGACTACCTCTGACTTTCCAACACTTCTCTCCACCAACCAGAGCTCCAAAGTGTCTTTGAGGTGAACTTTATACTAGATAATGTCATAAGTGCTTTCTAGAATTGACTATAGTTTTAGAATAACCAAGATTTAAGTTGCCAATTTAAACTTTGCTGTTATAATTGCAGGGTTAATTCACCCCTTAATTAGTTTGCTGGTCCATGTGACATTCATTCATACATCAGGCCTTACTTTGTATCATAGTGCTTTAAAATATATATATAAGAGTTGAAAATTCTTCTTACCACTTTGCAGCAAAGGGGCCAAAACCACCACATCAAGGCAGCACCCAAGAGCAGCAGCAACACCAAAATAGCTATGATGGCTGCAATCCCATTGGCCTGTAGAAGAAAAAATAAAAAAATAAAAAGTGAATTTTAAGGTCAAAACCGACATGTTCTTTATCCTTTGGAGGAAGCACATACTGGGAAAAAATGGCCTAACAGTATCAGGCTGAGATTCTGTTCTACTCTTTTAAAGGTTATTAATGCATTTTTTTTAATTATTAATTTTTTTGTATCTCACTTATAGCATGTTATGTCATGCGAAGGCGGTTAACAAGAAATTCAGCATCTTCCAACATGCTGCAGAGTGATTTAAATATGTCTGAAAAGAATGTGAGAGCCACAAATTTTGAGGATTAAACAAATGGCCCCTTAGGGACTTTTGTGCTTAGGCAACAATTACGTTGGTTCAAGTCCAATTTCTTCCAGGCAGAATTTCCCCAGGTTTTATGATGATACAGCAGCAATTACTTTATATACTTGGAGGATGAGGTAGCTATAAAACACAGGTTGATAAGAAAACTAATGCCTGTTGCTGTGTGTGTCTCAATGAAACTTCAGTCTAATAAGTCCTTCCTTCCACTGACTTCGGGTCATGCTTCACATATGACCCAAGCAAGACCTGTACTTACATTTCTCCATTGTCTGTCCGTCAAGTTCCTCTACCCTTTGGGCACTGCTCTTGGTCCTGCCTGTAAGCAGTTCTGTAGCAACCATTGAGTCATCCCTCAGACCTCAGTCTATCTGTTTCAAGTAGGAGCCCTTCCTACGAGTCCACCGCTACAAATGCCCCACTCAGACCTCAGTCTAACTGTTTCTAGTAGGAGCTCTTCCTAAGAATCCACCACTACAAATACCCCACTGGATCAGGCCACAAATTTAGACAGGATTTCTCTACATTTTAATGACAGTGTTTTTACAATGGAATTAACTATGAGTTTTGGATAATTTAATTCAATTTTTCTGTCATGATTGTGCATCACCTAGGAATTCAACAGCCATTTTTTTTAATCAGCTTACCACTTGATACTCCTTGCTTGACATTTACAAGCTATGTACCAAGAAAGTGTACTCCAAATCAAGAAGACGCCACATGACACAGATGTCAAAATGGACAACCACACTTTCATTTTATAAACAGAACTTTGCACTGACTTTCCATGAAAATAGTGTCTCTTCCAAACCCAACATCTCTGGGATTCCCAGGAAAACCATTTTAGTTAATTGTCTTTTGTCGGATTTGTTTGTTTTTAAAAGAAAAATAACACAGGGAAGAAAAACAAAGAGAAAGAAATACTTTATCGAGAATTTTAGACAAACATCCAAATATTGTCTTCTTAAAGCTAACAGAAGACAAATGAGTACAGATTGGGAAAAAAACAGGAAGCTCGTCCACAAGTTGAACACTCAAGACACAAACCACACGACCCCCACAGGCAGTTACAGTAAGTACCAAACTAGGGAGACAGGAACATACAGGAAAACCACTTCCTAGAAGTACATGAGAAACTGCAGCGGACTCTGGGAGAACCCTGTGCATTCTTGGGCACTTTGAGCGGCAGGATCCTGTGGAGATCTTCATCCCCTACTTAGGCCTAGCAACTCACAAATACACTCTCAGTGTGGCCATGCTATACACCTTCATAGAGGACTCTGTGAACATCCAAACCTACTCCTTTTTTTCACATTTACGTACTTTTCACAGATGAGGAAACTCAACTGAAAGCCATGAAATCAGCGAAATCGGTGGCCTGTTTGTTCTTCCTATGCATGTTCAATGAACAAGAGACTCACAAACCTATGCTGACTTTTGGAATATTAAGTAGATGGGCACATAAAATTTTTTATTTTTTTCCCCTCAAAATCAAGGGCTTCTGATAGTAAGACTGACAAAAAGCAAAGTGTCTCCACAAAGGAAATAGACAGTGTGGTGATGCTGTCCGTAGATTCCAAAGACTTTCTGCAAATGGAAAACTAGAATATGTATGTTCTAAAGAACTATGGATCTCCTTCCTTCGTCTCAGCCAAGCATGACAGAATATCAGATAGGAGGAAGTGATGATTTAAAGCTACCCGACCTTGCTCTAAGTCTGTTTGTACTTATCCCAAACACCAGCTCTGCTCACTGTGTACAAATCCCAGCTTCCCAGTTTCCTTTGTTTTCATTGTTAGGGCTGACATCAGAGCATAGAGTGATCAGTGTGGTAAAGGAAGTCATTCCATTGTTCATATAACTTCGTTAACAAATTAAGAAAAGGCCAAGCATGGAAATGAGAGTCCTAGAAGCTGACGCCATGGTGGAGACTTGAAGCCACAGGAGGAAGAGTGTGAAGCTAGGTCTTCTTTGTTACTCCTAGATCTGTGTCACAATCACAAACCGAGAGTTTCTCACTTTTACTCAGAAATACTGTCTGTACACAGAACTCCAGTTGAAAAATCCTCAAAATTATTCAACCCATGATTGTCATTTTCCTTGAATTAAATGAATTCAATATACATGAGAGACATCTAGAAATACTTTTCCATTCATCTAAACCATACCTGAGGAGCCAGAACTACAGGCTGGACTGTTAAATGAGTGCCAAGGTCACATACTGGATGTGCACTCCTGTAGCCCATGGGTAATAGAGACGGAACTTGAACAAGTAATGACACTATGAAGTCGGAGGAAGGAAACCCAATAGACGCATGGGGGAACATGGCAGGCAATGCTTGAGGAAGGATGAGCGGGTAAAGGAACCTTGTAGCCATAACAAAAGGCCTTTCACAAAAGAAGAGAAGTGGCTGTGGAGGGAGCATAGAGTCTGAGAGAGTGAATGCCACCTGAAGGGACCCAAGAAGGCAAAGAGAAACCTCTGGAAGGCTGAGTCCAGTTCTCTGGTAAACGTCACATGGGATTTGTGTTGTGGATGACTTCCAGAATCACGCTGGAAAGAAAGCATTGACACTGGTAGAGGCCAATCTGCACAGAACCTTCCTGTAACTCATGGTCTTCAGGACTCACTCCATCACCTTTCCAGCCTTGACTCAGAAGTCATCATCTCATTGAGACTCACCTTGACACCTGACTCAATATTCCCAACTCCAGCTCTTCCCCTCTTGTGACATACCAGTATTCACTTTCTAAACAATGTATTCTTCAACAACCTTTAGGAACAGGTCTCCTGAGAACTCACCAGGCTCAGATAAGATGGCCGTGTTCATCCATACCAGGTGAGTCATTCTATCTCGGAGTCCCTACACATCGAACTGAGCTAGCTCTTGACCTCAAGACAGAAACAAGTATCTGTTTGGCTGCCTTCAAGGAAGGAAGATTTTTAAAAGGAGGAAGGGTGTGAAGGAGGGTGAGAAGGATGGAGGAAGAGTGTTAGTTCAGTGAGCTAAGCCCTGAGCAACTAACTTCACAGTACAAATATTTGTTAACCTCAATCAACCACATCCTGAGAGGAGAACACCAAAAATTACAACATCCACAAAACCTAGAAGTTGCAAAAAAAAAATTGCTATTTACAAAACAGAAAGAAATGTTAATAAAATTATCCAGAGAGCTCAAAAGGCTCAAAAGCCCATGTGGATACTTCATTTTTCCTACAGCATTATCTTACTATAGCAAACAGATATTCCTGAAGGGGCAACATTGTGTCTCCTGAATCAATGCATAAGAACATGATATGGGAAAATCTTAAGCTTCCTACTTTGCACTTTTGGAGGAAAAGAGAATTTGTTGTTGTTCCTTTATTTACATACATATAGAATTAATAGCTAGGCAGTCAATCTAATATAGTTTAGAGTGTCCTATTTCTATGTTCAACAAACCAATATCAAAACTTTCTATCAACATACAAAATTAACCACCTTGGGGGGTGTGGTGGGGAGGAAATTGTCTCAATGGAGTTTATGTTTCAAAACACAGGATTTTGGGTGATGCAAATAAATAGCTCAACTGAAATATAGTTTCAAATTTCGCTATTAAAAAGCTCTCAAAATGACATTTCTTATATTAGAAAGCACATACTGAGTCTACATAGACAAAATGATGATGTCACCTGTTAAGATTTACCAGTTACTAAATTCTAATCTTCACAATAGAAAAAAAAATACTTTAATATTTAAAATACTTTAATATTTAACCTCCTAAAAAGAATGCTTCATTTCTATTTTCTTACTTTTTGAATCTAAAGTATGACTTTGGAGGATTTTATAAATATTAAAATATAATGTATGTTAGATAGCCTTTAAAAGAGATCAAAACAGAAAAAAATGAAGATAAATTCTACAAATGTTTCCTTGTCATGTTGTTTTTCTTGGTTTGTGGCTTCCATGTTTAATAAAACTCTAGGTTTTAGCTCATGATAAAACTCGTTTTAAAGGTAATTAGCTTTTTACTCACACATTCTGTGGCTGTGATTGTTAAGGATCTTGAGACAGCAGACTTCCCATCATTATAGCTGATTGAAACTTCAAGAGTTCTACAAGAGGAGTGAAGAAGCAATAATTAAGTCAGCTAGGAGATGCTGAAGGTGAAAACGTCCTCATCCTTACCACAGCTTTCGAAAGCAATCAGGACTTTCATAGTTTCACAGCAGGCTCGAGGCAAATCGCTTTGGCTAGAGTCTTGGATCTAGAATTCTACCTGATTTCGAACCTGTTCCATCACCACTGAACACTCTTCAGGTGTGTGTTTCCTCCATGTGATGACTTTCCTCATATCCACACAGGAATAGAGGCACAGAGAAAGGTAACACTGCTTGAGTTCAAAATGAGATCTTACTCAGAACTCATGAATACACCTGTTAAAAATATTCCTTCTAACACACACACTTCAAAAACTCTTTCTTACGAAGAAAACAGTGCAATCCAGAAAAGACGACATTTAAATTTAACTGAATTTTTGCACTATTTCAAAACAGAATGCCAAATGGCCTTTTGTTGTTGTTAAATCAACTTGCTTATTCTGCAGAACTTGGTGTTTGTCTTGTTCTGTTTTCATGACTAAGCATAACTAAATCCAAAATAAACTTTCCTGACTTCCAAGTCCCATGCTTTTATGTGAGAAGTCAGATGATAGGGCAGACATAGTTCTATTTGGAGAAAAGATTATTTTTATTCACACTAGTATATTCTTGTCAGGGTAATCTCATTCACTCTACTTTAAGAGATGAGCAGGAGAAACTGGCAGGAGTTGCCTATAATGTACCACTTAGAGTCCAGCAAAAATATTCACAATTTTAGCACTTAGTAGAGTGAAGTAAGAGCCCAAGATGAAGCCTGAAAATTACAGTCATGCCTTCCTATAGGAGAGACACACATTGAGACCTTAGTTATCCAAATAACTATTTATCTTCAAACAACAGTCTAGTATAGTATGGCCAGGGCTTGGTAATGTGGAAACAAGGTATACAGATAAAATCTCCAGAAGCTTTATATATATATATATATATCTTTTTATATATATGGTCCTCATTGTGTTATAAAAAGATAGAGAGGAGCCTGGGATATGTTTGGTTGAGGTGAGGTAAGGTGTTGGGGAAGGGGTACCTCTGTAGGCCTATGCTGAGGCATCTCTTACCTTTCTCCCATCTCCCAGGTACCAGCCACAGGAAGGTATAGTATAGAATAGAGTTTATTTAGGGTATGGGGAGGGGAGTTGAGGGGGTAGTAGAGACAGAGAAATGCAGAGAGGAGAGAGAGAGAGAGGGAGAGAGAGAGAGACGGATACAGAGTCGGAGAGTGAGTAGAGGAGTAGAGGCCAGCCATGAGCACATGGAAAGAGGGAAGAGGAATGGGGAGAGAAAGGAAGAGGGTAATGGAGCAAGAGGAGAAGAGAAGAGAGCTAGAGAGAGGAGGGGGCAAGCAGCCCCTTTTATAGTGAGTCAAGCACACTGTTAGTTGGTAACTGTGGGGTGGAGCCTAGATGAAATGCCAACCGTACTCATTGAAATAACAAAATACACACATTCGTAGCAGGATCCAAGCAAAACAGTCAACAACCTTAGTCATGAACTGAGTTTTTCCCCATCATCCAGAAACATTAGTTCATTCTCATGTAGTCCACTGGCACTGTTTCCATTTTGCCAGGCAAGAAAATGACATGTCAAAAGGTAGCAGACCAGCTCAGACCACTCTGACTTTGCAACCCAAGAACCTTCTCTCCTCCAGCATACCTCCTAATCTTAATCCTCCACACTGATTTTAGGGACTTATCATTAAATTTATCACATAAACATTAGGTGTCCTTATCCAGATTTTTTTCTATAGTCATGTTTTTCATGCTTAACTACAGTACCATTTTTTCTATAAACAGGATACTTGTTGTTGAATATATGTATTTATGAATATTTATAATTTTTAGAAAAAAAATTCATAATTGTTACAAACATGCATAACCCAGTTGCTTCTGCTTTTGAATTCTGTTGTTCCTTTAGAGGGGACCAGTAAATTCCTGGTATGGTGTGGCATTGTCATGAAGCCAAGGATGACCCCAGCACAAAGGTAGTGAAAGGCCACCTTCCAACCTAAAGCCTATATTTGGAACTTTGTTTGCCCCAAGATTGCAATGTACATAGTAGGTGGGTTTTGTCACGTTATGTCCTTTCTCTCAACTCCAATACACTGTTCAATCCTATCCCTCTATCACTTCTACTTCTGGTTAATATGCATCTAACAATGGAATCCAGATTCTCAGTTATGAAATCTAATTATGGGCTATAACATATTAAATAAATATTGTGGTTACTTAGTTCAGGACACATATGGGCTGCAAAGGGACAATTCATCTTTATTTCTCCCAAATGTGAACATGATTTGGAAAAGCAGGCACATTAATGAAATATGCTGGAGAATCTAAAGCTCCGAGCTTGAACTTATGTCAATCTAGGCTTAATGTTCCACCCCTAGCCTTTAAAATTAGGGAGTTATACCTATGTCAGACTTCCTCCATGGAAGAGGTTAACAACATACAGAGATGTTCCTCGTAGTGTGCATAACTCAGGAGCTCTATGTAGTCTTGTAATATCCAATAATATGTTAGAAGGATTTTCAAAGCATTAATGTGTTTTTTATAATCTTATTACAGCCACTTGAAAAAACAGCATAGACAATACAGAACATAAAAGTTAAAAGAATATAGAAGCAAACATATATACAAGATTTTTCCCTAAAGAATTGCCAGTCTACTGACATAAAAATATGTCAGCTAAAGTGTTAAAAATTACTCCAATCTAATTTCATTGAGACTATATAAAGAAAGTTTGCAGTTCTATTTCCTGTTAAACATCTTATTAAACCCAATATTGCCTCTTTCTTTAATGACTTGTGTTTATATATCCATAGATCCATAAATATACTAAAATCATACTCCAAATTGGTTGATAAATGTCTGCTAATATCAATCTCTCTGTCTTATAATCTTTTAATCATTACAAAAGGAGCACAGCCAAACTGGGAGTTGCTTAATATGATCATAATAATAAAACAAACTGAAGAGAATACACACGAAACTTTACAGTGGAGTGTGACTGATGTTAGGTGAAACAGACATGAACACGGGTCTTCTACACAACCAAGGCACAGATAATTCAGAGAGTGTGACTGATGTTAGGTGAAACAGACATGAACACGGGTCTTCTACACAACCAAGGCACAGATAATTCAGACGTTTTGTGAACAAAAGATCAAAGTCTCCTGAAGACAGTTACCTATAAGACAAACCCTAAAGAATGATAAAGAGTTCCAAAAAGGAATCGCTGCAGATGTTTAACTGACAGACAAGAGAGGCAGAGGACAGACAAGCTGGACTATGCCAGCAACACTTTGTGAGAGAGTGTGGAGGACCCTATGAGAGTAGGGAGGACCTGTAAGAGAGTAGGGAAGATCTGTGAAAGAGTAGGGAGGACCTGTGAGAGACTGGGGAGGACCTGTGAGAGTGGGGAGGACCCATGAGAGAGTGGGGAGGACCCGTGAGAGAGTGGGGAGGACCCGTGAGAGAGTGGGGAGGACCCGTGAGAGAGTGGGGAGGACTCGTGAGAGAGTGGGGAGGACCAGTGAGAGAGTGGGGAGGATCAGTGAGAGTGGGGAGGACCAGTGAGAGAGTGGGGAGGACCAGTGAGAGAGTGGGGAAGACCAGTGAGAGAGTGGGGAGGACCAGTAAGAGAGTGGGGAGGACCAGTGAGAGAGTGGGGAGGACCCATGAGAGAGTGGGGAGGAACCATGAGAGAGTGGGGAGGACCAGTGAGAGAGTGGGGAGGACCAGTGAGAGCGGGGAGGACCAGTGAGAGCGGGGAAGACCAGTGAGAGAGTGGGGAAGACCAGTGAGAGAGTGGGGAGAACCAGTGAGAGAGTGGGGAGGACTAGTGAGAGAGTGGGAAGGACCAGTGAGAGCGGGGAGGACCCGTGAGAGAGTGGGAAGGATACCCTGAGAGAGTTGGGAAGACCTGTGAGGGAGTAGGGAAGATATTCTGAGAGAGTGGGGAGAAAGCTTTAGGCTGGAAAATAACAAGGACAGCTGTGAGGAATTCTTTCTCCAGGAATTAAAAAATAGTCTGAAAAGGTAAAAAATATGGTGAAAGTTATGTTTTGCAAATGTCATTTTTGCTGATATTTCTAAGCGTAGGGCACACATCTGAAGAATATGTTTCTAGACCAGTTACAAAGGTCTGAGTCTGTTTCAGATAAAATCCAACATGGCACTGAACTAAAAAAGAGGCCACAAGGATGCATACAAATGAAACTGAGAGATCTTATGCTGGAATTAAACAGCCAGAGACACTCAGTGTATGTAGGAGGCAAGCAAGAAAAAGGCTGACTTCAATATTTCTGTCTTACAAGTAGGTGCATGGTCTTGTAAAAGGAGCATAGAAAGGCCAAGCATGAGTTCTTTGCAACCTCCATGTTGAAAGTTCCTACAGGAAAGTCAGGTGGACATCTGTGAAGTAAATACATGGGATGCTTAAAGGCGAAGGTGGGCTCCTGCCTGGAGAGTTGGAGCTGGACAGCAAGAAAGGAAGCCTCAGAGATGATTGTATGAGTCAGCAATCCAACCGTGATGAAAACTGACAGTTAAGAGACTCAAAGGCAAACCGGTGCTGGGTGCAGATGCAACATCTAAGACAAGACACAAAAGCATGGTGTCCTGAGAAGGTAGAGACATTGGAGGACTGGCCTAGTGCAGACGACTCAGAAAGACAAGGACCAAACATGTGCTGGACTCTGTTGGCCACCACACGCAGAACTAGAAGGTTTTATACTCTTCCTGGGCATCTCAGTAGGCTGTTCACAACCACCCTTAAAATGGGTCTCCAAAGTGAAAGACAAAAGAAATCTTTACAAAGTTGTCAGTACAAAGGTTTTTGAATTATATTTTCATGGTCCCTCGTACTCAATTAATAGCTGCAAAAGTTAAATTCAAACACACTAAATTCTTCTACAGGAGAAATTAGTAAATAGTGCTCTGACTTACTGTTAACTAAATAAAATCAACTAGCACTGATGGGCACAGTGCCTCAGTGCACCTCCAGGTATCTGAGTAAATCTACAATAGGGAGCAGCGGCCTCAGGGCTTATGTTAGAGCCATCCTGATCTAAGAAATGGCATACTTCATGATATATGGTTAATATATAAACCTAGAGTAACCTAGCTGAAGTAGGTGAATTTGTTCCCAACAGACAGACAGACAGATAGATGGTAGACAGAGACATAGATTCTGGGAAAGATTTCCATTTTATGGTCCACTAAAAAGGATTTTTTTAAAAAGTAATTAGTGCTGGAAGCACTAAATAATTTACCTTCAATTTTCACACATTGGAAATTTAACTGGCAACCACTCAAAACTTAAATTATTAAAATTGTAGTGGCTTCAAATATTTTGAAGGCAAACACTGCCGTCTTACACTCTGCAGAGTGTTCTTTGCACTAGCTTTGCGAATGATGTAGATTTTAAGTTGAAAAAGTGGCCTCACATTTGTGAACAGTCCAAATAGCCACTTCAATTTATGGGCACAGATGTAAGTTAACATTCTGTCTAGTTGTGTCCATTAAAGATATTAAAGGGATTAAAGGAATTAAGTAATTTCTTTTTATTCTATAGTTATATATGAATTTGACCAAAACAAAATTACAGCCAGCAAAATTGACAGCTTTTAGGAGAAGCCAGTACATATTCAGTACTGTATAAACGTCTCCATGTAAGGCACACTGTAAATGCCTCTAATGTTGCATTAGCAACAACTCCTTTTTAATAAGCTGGTGAATTTTAATAAAATACTATATATATATATATATATATGTGTGTGTGTGTGTACATATATTTATATATGAGTATACATGTATATATGAATAATCCTCTTCTTCAAACATTTTTTTTAAATGTCAAGTGTTTCTGTGATCATCAAACTGATAACGTTAAGTTCTGTAAGCAAGTCCATAAGAACCTCTAAACGCATACTTGAAAGATTTCCTGTTGGTCATCATTTACTAGCTTTTAACACACTCACTAAAGGCATTCCAGCTTTTGAAAATATCTTCCTAACAATATGGTGGAAAGTGCTTCTCTTTACCTGCTAGTCTTTCCTTCTCCTTTCTTTGTAGCAGAAAAGAGTAAGTCAAAGCCTTCCGGTGATAGACCTCCTGACGCTTGGCAAGGCCAACAGTCCATCACTCAGGCGCCATGCCTGCTCTCAGTCTTGGAAACATGTGACTTAACGTTCTCAATTGGACAACATCTTGACGAACAGACACATATGTGTTCAAAATAAGCATTTCCTGTTAAAGGTTAATGCCCGTAGCTGTATCAGATACTAGAGAAAGAGATACAATGCTACCAATTAAACACATTAAACACAACATAACATGCTGATTGGTATAACCAGAATGCATTATGCTATGAACAAATAATTTAAAAAAAAGGTGACCATTGCATGATGGGAGAGGATTTGAGTAACAAAAAAGATCCTCAGCTTAAAGTCTGTCATCAAGATTCTAACGGTCATAATCCAAATAAAGGCATAACTGACATCCTGGTATCCAGGATGTCAAATTAAATCGTCAAGTCTCATACTTTACAAGAAAGAACAGATTGAATCAATAATGTTTGTATCACCTGCTGCCAACACAAAGGATCTAGGGACCGCACAGATATAGATACACACACACATATGTGGGTATGTTTTTGCAAAGAAAGAGAAGCTTGGTAAAAAGCAAAATTCAGCCAACTAAGAAAAAATAAATTGAATTAGTCAATTGGATGCCAGACAAAATAAATCAGGCTTACTATTGAAAAGTAACAATGCTCAGAAAAAAATTTTAACAAATTACTGAGTCCAGCCCTCACCTCAGAGATCCTGTATCAGATCTCTGAAGTGACCTGTGTCCACCATTTCAACTCCACAGACAGATCCCTGAAGTGACCCACATCCACCATCTCAACTCCATGGACAGATCCCTGAAGTTACCCACATCTACCATCTCAACTCCATGGACAGATCCCTGAAGTAACCCGCATCTACCATCTCAACTCTACGGACTCTGTCTGCAGCTTCCTACGCTGCCTTATACGAGAAATAATGCTATCACTTTCATTTGACTTAGATATTTACTTCATATTTGCCAGCAGATTCTGGGCAATGTTTTTGAAAGCACATTTAACTATACCATATGCCTCCTTAAGTCATCTCTATCAGGCAAGCTGTAGATTAAGGCTCTGCCTCGCTCCGTTCTGTTTTTCTTTCCTCACGATATGTTTATGTATGTTTACCCACTTTATTCTGTTCTTTTTGTCAAATCACAGGTTTGAAATCTCAAGTACCCAGAGCAGCTGTGCTATTGTTGCTGTCTCCCAGAGCACAAGGTCAGAGAACAACCTCAGTGGTACAAGTATGTGTGTGCATTGATTGCACAGCCTACCTGGAGCCTGAGATCCGGGGTGGGGGCCAGTCAAAGAATGTTTAGGAGCCCATGCTATTAAAGTCAAAGAAGGCATCTTGCTACAGATAAGCAACTGACACAAATAAACTAAATAGTCTACCAAAAGTTTAGCTAAGGTAATTTTATTAAATATATTAAGTTTTGAAAAGAAAGTGTATCCAATGAAAAGAGTTGGAAAAAAACTCAGTTACTTCCACATTCACTTTCCTTCTCATATCCTAAGAGGTTGTTCATGTTAGGCAAAATCTCATCAAGTAAATTTTATAAACACTTGAGCTCTTTCAAAGAAAACTGCTCGAAGCCGGGTCCCGGATCAGCTCAGCAGCGTCACTCCTAGCTAGGAGTTGCACAGGCATTTTAGATCTCTTTGTTTTGAAACTCATTCATTAATTAAATTCATACTTACTTCTACTGCATTGTGATGATTCTTTCTCCCCATGTCAACTCTACATATCCCTTTCCCATGTTCAAGTTTTTGTAACTTGTTTTTACTTCGAAACATCAGTAGTTGAATATAAGACATTTTAGCTATTCTGATAAGGCAGGCTCTTAGTCTCACCTCCCAGAAAGCATCCATCTTAGCCCTCATTTAAATCAAAATCCACAAGCACATTTAAAAAACAAATGCATCACAAAGAGGAGAGAAGAAGTAGCAAGCAGGCTAATGAGCTGAGGCACGTGGTGGGGGTCAGCTCTGAGACCATGCATCTGTCTTTGAGGCTCTCTGTCTAGGACTACTTCACCAGTGAGTTGTTAATTATTTAGGTGAGAGAAGAGGGGGACCCATCACCACATCTGTCACCCTCACACAGGACAAGCCTCCCTTCACTGATGGGCCAGATGTGTTCATTTGAAGCACAGACTAACTAGCTATTTAATGGGTTTGAATCCTTAGCCAAAAGGTAATTAGGCAAACATATTAAGCATCAGCCGCCTTACAAGGCTAAACTGTCTTGGTTCTGCAGATTTTAATTTAACCTTGTAAGAACTGGTCACCTACAAAAAGGATCTGAAGAGAAGTCAAGGCAAAGAAAACAGTCTAAATTATGTACAGCATAGGAAGTAGAGAATACGATGGTATTTCCCAGCACCCAGCATATTTACAAAATTCTCTAAAACTTTGCCTCAGTGATTAGCTAGAGTATGATATCAAAATTAAAAAAAAAAAAAAGTACAAAAGCAATTCTTTTGGATGAATCTCGATCCCCAAACATTTTCTACCTATAGAGTATCAATACCAAAAGCTAAATAAATGACAGTTTTTCATACCCAACATTTATCATTATGTGTGAAGTTTTTAAGAATCATGTATCTGACGTATTTATCCTGTCTGCAAAGCATTAAAGAATGTCAATAGTTACTATGCTACATTATTCAAAGGGAGGTGCCTAGAAGAGAGCAGGTAGAAGTGCTTGCTGCTGAGCCCGAGGACCTGAGTTTGATCCCTGGGATATTCATCATGAAAAGGAAGCCAAAAGCCACCCTACAACCTCCATATGACCATAGCAGGCACATATGGACACATATGCGTAGTACATGTACATACAGAGGTAAGCAAAAGTCAAAGTAAATATTTTTAAAAGTTTGACTAATATATGGCATATAAGAAGTATAATTTCATTTTGTAACTAGAAAGAGTTTTACCCTCTTGGGAAGGTGACATTTGAATAAGACTTAAGGGAATAAGAGAACATTCCAAGCAGAGGGACTAACAAGTAGGATAGTGCTGACAGAAGTGTAAGCTGATGAGTTAAGAGACAGAAAAAAAGGGGGTGCAGAGCTGAGCAGAGAAGCAAAAGAAGAGATGAAGCCTGAGGAATGAGGGTTTGGGTCCTATAGAAACGCAGGGAAACTGTCAGCTGTCCTTTACCTTTGTGTGGGATGAGGAACTTATTCCCAATAATCCTACCTGAAAGGGTAACGAACACAAGCCTATATATTCCAGTAGGATCACTGAAGGCAAAGGTAGAAACAGAAAGACCAATAAAGAGATTAATGATGTTGGCACGAGATAACGTGGACTTTGCCCGGTTGGAGCAAGCTAATACTGAATGTTATGGTCCGAAATCAGTGCTAAGTAGTTCAAGATAAACTGTGCACGAAATAAGAATGAATCAATTATAATTCGAAGAGTTTTTTTATCTGACTGACAAAGAATAAAAGATGTTATAATCAATGGGGAGACTAGAAAAGTATAACTTGGGGACAGACTGAGCCAAGAGGCATGAAGACCACCAACCAACATGACACTCCAAGTTCAATTAAACAAGTCCAAACTTCAGTGGTTTGTCATGCCAATCACACCAAGATCACTGAATTCTACTGTATACTTGGGGCAAGATGGTGTCCTGAAAAACCCAACTATCACAAAGCCCAGTGCTGTCTAAAACAACCATGGGCAGGTCATCTCTGATGCTAGGTTATCAGGCAGAACGCATGCAAAAAAAGAATAATAGTCTAAGTTCTGATGTTACTTAATATAGCCCTTTTTATCTATTTAAAATACAAAAATGATACTGTTAGATTGTTTTAGCTATTGTTAATGCTGTCCAATAGCTATATTGAATACTTTCACACACACACACACACACACACACACACACACACACACAAAACCAAGTCCGCATGCAGATAGCAAAATACAAAAACTGTTCTCTTTGATACCATGAAGGAAAAGATACTCTTCATTGTGTGAACACTGTTTTTGACTTGAGATTATGCTTTTAGTGTTTACTACATTTATGCTCTATGGAAAATATCAGCATTAAGTAACTCCATCGGGTGGGTCAGCACTACGAACAGTTGCACTCATTAATATCAAAGGAGAGAACATCTCAACTTTTTGGAATTATTTTCTGCATACTAAAGAGTATAAGAACAGTCAGATAGAAATACGGTGACTATTAAAATTATTTGTGCATTGATGATTTAAATAAGAGTCTTTCTTCTTCATGGTCTACTGTCACACAAAAGAAAGAGGGAGTGTAGGATTGACTGAGATGGGAAATAAAGCACAAATTAATATGTACCATGAGCCTCATTCCACTTGCTTTTACCTTTAATATTTATTAAATTCCATAGCAAACATTTAAAATCTTACCTTGGAACTCCTATGTATGTTCGTGAGTGTGTACGTTCAGTACTATGAAGTTCAAACTAACGGATGTGTGGCTCTGGTTACGTGCAGGCCACTGAGTAAGTGTGAGGCCAACCTGGTCTATATGACACATTGTACTCAAAAGACAAAATAAGTAAATGAAATTACCAGTGTGCAATTGGTGTTTTATAGGAATCTGTTGCATTGGTTTTGGTTGGTTTGTTTTGGTTGGTATTTGTTTTTAATCAGTAAAGAAAGGCTTTTATGTGATGACACACACTGAGAGACATAGAGAGAAATAGGCAGAGAGAGGAGGAGAGGGAGGGAGGGAGGGAGAGAGGGAGGGAGAGCAAGAGAGAGGGACAGTGGGAGGGAAAGAGAGGGAGAGAGGGAGAGAGGGAGAGAGAGAGAGGGAGGGAAGGAGAGAGGGAGAGAGAGAGAGAGAGAGGGAGAGAGAGAGGGAAGGAGAGAGGGAGAGAGGTAGGGAGGGAGAGAGGGAAGGAGGGAGGGAGAGAGGGAAGGAGGGAGGGAGATAGGGAGGGAGAGAGGGAGAGAGGGAGAGAGGTAGGGAGGGAGAGAGGGAAGGAGGGAGGGAGAGAGGGAGAGAGGAAGAGCGGGAGGGAGAGAGAGGGAGAGAGGGAGAGAGAGAGAGAGCGCCTCACAGAGCAGAGCAGCCACTGATCACACAGGAGCTGGAACTCCATGATGAGTTGTCTGATGAAGTACTTACTCTCCAGCCTTGTTCAGGACAGGTGCAGGACAAAGGATGGAGCTGGGCTGAATACTCACTGGTTTTTCACCTAAGATATAGAATATCATTAGTTAATAACAACAAGTTCTGCATCACTAATACAGTCTCATTTTTAAAGTGCCACACATTCTACAATAAGAACTCAGGTGGGGAATATGAGAAAGGTCAATATATATATATACATACATACATATATACATACATGCATATATACATACATACATATACACATATATTTAAAGTCTAGCTAAAAATGTTAAAGAAAGAAAATCAAAAAAATGAAGAGTTACAAAATCTTGATACAAAATTATGATAAATCAAAAGTTAGATTTCTTAGCTAAGATAGTAATATACAGTTATAAATATAAATTTTTATCCTGAACATTTCAAATACCTTAGCCATTCAAGGGTAAATTAGATATTATTTCTAAGAAACTAAATTTAGGATGGATGAACAAAGGAAGACTAGGACCTAATTACAAATAAATTTATCTCGTGGGTTAACAAGATAGCTGTCTCTATAATGTATAAGCACACCTTAAGAAGCTGGTTACTTAAACTTCCTTAGAGTTTTAACAGTGTGTGTGAAAATTCATCAAGGAGTAGAACTACTGAAGAAATTTACATAAGTAAATGGATCATCTCAGAATGTGAATAATGAAAATACTCTCCCACCTCCATCTATTTGAGAATTGAATTCAATAAACTGAATCTTATCAATGTCTATATTATAATCAAGCCAAATGTGCAATCAAAAGGAGTCACATAAACCCAGCACTTTCATACTAATAACTACAGAACAGAAATAAAGTTAAGCTTCCCTCTTCAATTGTGTAATTTGTTATGCCTTTTTTACAAATATCATTTGCCTTAATAAATGGTGTTTCTCATACAGAGAAGAGAGAGAATTGACTATGTTTACTAAACTGAGATGCCCATCATTTTAATCCAACCAGCACATACTGACAATTTGCTGTGTGGCCAAACTATGCTAATACCATCAAAGAAACAGCAGAGTTACAGATGAATCTCTTTAAACAGCTCTACCAGAGCTTATAGATCTTAGAGGCCAAAATATCCATCAATTGAAAAAAAATTTTATTATCCAACCAGCATACTCAGGAAGCAAATACCATTAAACTCAGTTTTGGAGAACCCTGGAGGCATAAAAGGCCAAAGGCACAAAGAACAAACCAAACAACAAAAGAAATTCTTCAAGAAACTGAAAAGTTACTTGGCATTAGGTCTTGAAAAGAGATGGCAAGACCAAGTCATCTGACGCAAGAGTAGCAAACTGGAAGTCTACACAAGGGCAGTTTGCTCACATTGCTGATGCAGTTAATCCAAAGCCTAGGCTCAGGTACTTCAACCTTCAGCTCTGCCTTAGCAAGGTGATTCATACACCAAAGACCATCTTCTAAATAATGTCAGTACTGAGAACAGGGTCTAGTGTATATGAAGTCATGAGCAAGTATTGCCTTCACTAAATAATTACTGCTTATTATTATGAAAGCTTCAGTTTTTTTCTCTAATGAAAAACTGTAGCATAGCTGACTTTAATTGAATGAGATGAAAGAAAGAAAGAAGGAAAGAGAGAAAGAAAGAGAGAGAAAGAAAGAAAGAGAGAGAGAAAGAAAGAGAGAGAGAGAGGAAGAAAGAGGGAGGGAGGGGAGGAGGGAAGGAAGGAAGAATAGAAGGAAAAAAGAAGGAATACTTTAGGTTGCAGAGATGGTTTAGAGGTTAAAAGCACTTGATGCTTTTCCAATAGGGGTGGGTTTGGGTCCCAGCACCCACATAACAGTCTACAACCATCTATACCTCCAATTTGAAAGCATCTGATGTCTTCTTCTGGCTTCACTAGGCACAAACGTGTGTAGGCAGAACACTCATACACACACAATCAAAATAAATACTTTTTAAAGAAGAAAAATACTCAAGATTCTGTACAATAAAAGGTGATATTTGGCATTCCTGGGGACTTACTCTTTGTGTAGGTGCTGTTCGCAGTGAATGTACAGAGGACACTGCCATCGTGGCTGATAGACGTGACTGCTCTTCCACTCAGAACAACTTGAAACTTCTCTAGAGGTAAAAGAAAGGAGAAGATGAGCACTGTAACCAGTGTTTTACTAAGAACAGCCATGGTGTTGAGAGGTTCAGCACACATTCCCACACTTCATATTCCCCACCAATAACCGTGAAAATGCGACTCCAGCCAAGCTGGCTTCCTTTAGACTCTCTGGGTGGGGATGGTGGAGATGGCATTCATTGTCCCACAGAGCTACTGCTTTGGTTTTTATTAGAGTGTTGTCCAATAGTAACCCAGGTATTAGAATTAAAATATAGCAATAATCACCTGGCTTACCTCAGCTCCCCCAGTTCTATTCCTACAGGTTTTTCAAGAAAGAACATGCTCTTTTCCTTTCCACTCTCACTCATTAAGTTCAGGAAGTAAATAAAAAAAGCGAAGAAACAGCTTGTCAATCGTTTCTTTCTTCTGTTGCCAACAAGCTTACAGTACAACTGACATCTACTGTTTGTAATACTGGCAGTGCTGACAGGGACTAGAGGAAGCTGCTTTACTGTCTCCCTATCTACAATGTCTAAAGGCTCTGAATTTTAGAGAAGGAATGAATATGAAAGAATATGCTAGAAGAAAAGGTGGCAGACCCAGTCTCTCGACAGGCAGAGAATACTTGCTTCTTGACTACAATAGAATATGTTAGCGATCCAAATGGTGATGACCTCTTGTCCCAAAGGCAAACTGAAGCAAGATAAATGTTGAAGAGTTGATCTGAGCAAACTACAATTTAGGAATTGGGCAGCTCCAAGGCAAAGGTCATTTGGGGGCCCGACTAAAAAAATTAGCAAAGCTTTTCTAGAAAGAATGTAGAAATAATGCAAATATATGCACATGTGTACACACACACATACACACATGCCCACACACACATTCACATCATAGATCTATCTTGTGGGAAAATTCCTACTTTAGTAATATAAATATGTTGGTTGAACTGAAGTTCTGGGGATTTTTGGTTTTGTTCTTATTTTTCAACATGTATTAAATATATAGCTCAGATTTTGTTGACGTTTACCAATCAGGCAAAGGTCATTTGTGATACCTACATGGACCCTTTATATTCAGAATTCCTTCATTTGTATTCATCCTAACACCCTATATCCTTCCGGACTTCTCCCTCCTAACATACTGTCGCCAGCTACCAAAGCAAAGCATACAGGCCACTCTCCATTCGCCATGTCATCAAACGAGACATACTTGTATGTTCTAATGATATGCAGGTAAACCTAACATTCAATTCAGCAAGAGCATGGACACTGTTGTCAGATGGACAAGGACCTAAAGGAAAATGACTCACATATACCGAATCTCTGATCCTGCCTCTGCCTCACTTTCTCCATCTGCAAACTGGAATTATACAACTCCCGAGCAGCAATGTTAAGGTGACTTGATAAAACTGTATACTCAGCACGCAATCTGGAAGGCTCAGGAAGGAATGTAATAAAGAAAAGCCATTGCCTTAATGGAGTTTCTAGCTACTTGCCTATGTTTTTCCTAGGAAACTAATGCCCTCCATCCTTAGAAAAGACCCTGTTGCTCTGGGATGTCCCTGTGCACGCTTCCTGCTCTGCGTCTCCATGATCATGTATTAGGGAGCTAAGGACTCAGGGCTAGACAGTATGTCAGGTAACCATGATGTTCTGTGATAAATTACATGATATATTCCTCTTCTCCTTGTTCAGGATGGGACATTTTTTTTCTTCCTTTTCTACATAAAGTTGTACTAAAAAGAGCTCTAGGTCAACTTGAAGAGGAAAACTGGCTGGGGAGAAGCTGCCTGGGCAAGGATGGCTGGGAGGTAGGAACCTGAGCCTGCTTTGAGAAGCAGCTGATGAAGCCACCTGCTTCCTTCCTGCACTCTGTCCCTAAGTCACTTCCGCATGAGCCTGGAGCTGGCAGATAGGAGAACATGGCCAGGTCATTAGAGCATAGAGCTCTGCAGTTCCAGATACCATCCAATCAGATAAAGGATTCTATACTTTATTATTTTATTTGCCATAGAAAAAGTCTCAAACATGAACTGAATATACAGAACATTCTAAAAGCCTGTCACACAATATGCTCATTATTTAAAATAACGTTTGAATCTTAAAAATTTGAATTTAAAATAGAAATATTTCAAGGAATTATTTAAAAATTCTTACACAAAAAAAGATGCCAAAAAAGTTAATTTTGCTATTCTCCTTCCAACATGAGTTTCAAATGATATCTTTTAGCTAGGGGGAAAAGAAAAATAATTTCTTACATGGTATTTTTAAATTCTAAATACTTACCCCCTACACAGACACTTGAAGGACTCAATTCCAGGATTTCAGTACATGATTGAGCTAATATCTGAAGAGAATAAAAAAAAAATAAGAACAAGCTATAAGCTTAAGTGTAGCATGTGAATCCCATGGTTATGAACAAAGTCGAGGTCAGCTCCCTATATCAAAAGATGTCAGAGAAAAGTCAACTCACCACTCTACAGAGAGCTACAAAACTCTGTGTGTCGTCTCAGGGTCCAATACTGTACATGGTAAAATCCCTGTTGTATCGGAGTAAACCCAGGCAAACACAGGAAAGCTGGGCACTGCCTCAAAGTTCCGTAGCCTTAAGTATGAACAGATACCTAAAATTTCCTCATATCAAAAGCAGCGCTATCCCTCCCAGTCCGGCCAACACAAGACAGCAAATCAAACTGCCTGTCTGCTCAACACTGCTGTTGATTATGTTTTCTGTTTTTGAAGTTCAAAGATGACCAACCCATAACAGCTTCTTTATCTGACAATGTGTTCCTAGTCCATTTCCCAGGCTTAACTCCTGGGGGACACAACTTCCTCGCATGTATCAAACATCACACTTGCAGAACGCAGATCCCTTGTGAAAGCCAAACAATTATTCTCAAACACAGCCTGTGTTCAAGCATGCACGAAGCACTGAATCAGAACTGCTCCACTTAACACGCTCTGAGACACAGAAATCACCGCACAAGGCACATGGCTACAAGTGAGAAACAATGAAGTAAGCTGTGCCTGATGGTCACCAGAGTTCTGCCTCTATTTTTAGAACTCCTCTGCACAGCATTATCAAAGTCAGACAAAGGTCCAGATGGTCTGTGATCAGTGTTTGTTCTGCTCCTGATGGAACTTGAAGGCAGATGAAGTGCAGTGGTGGTCAGTCACATCCCCTGCTTGTAACCAGACAGGACGGAAGTCCTGCAGCAAAAAATTGCAAACCTTTCCTGGGCTTTTTAATTACAGACACTCAGCGTCTAAAACTACCTTTAAAATCAAGGACCTTTCTGCACTGAATGTACATCTGAATAGGAGGCATCATTTGAACTTTTGAAAGTTTTTTCCAAATGAATACAACTTTTCACAGAACAATTGGATTAAGTCTTCACTACAAACCTCATAAGATTTGATATCTGAAAAAAAAGCTACCAAAACTCTTGGATAACAACACTGGAGACCAATGGTAAAATCCAGCATACCTTGCCTGGAGGGGTGGAATTTCTAGTCAATAACACCTTTAAATATTTTCAAAATTTGTGTAACAGACTCTAAAGGAGAAAACTTTTGTGGGTTAAGACTAAACTGAAAACATTCCAACTAATAAAAAAGAGCATGATTGATATAGTTTAGGCTAACAAGGGAAAGTTTTCTTTAAAAAAAAAATAGGAGTCATAAAATTGGCACCAGTGTGTAACACAATCCAGTTGAATTTGCTGAACATCGCCTCCCTTCTCCAGAATTTGAACCTTACATTGAGAATGGAACTTGATTCATCTTTGAGAAGATACATCTTGGAAAAATAAATCAGATTCCAGAGCAGAACCACCCATGGTGAAGACTGCTTTGTACATATAATGTAACCAACAGTTGTTTAAGCTGAACAAATAAGCTAAAAACAACCTTAAAAAGGTTTCTCTAGTCATCAAACCAATAATCACATTGGGACACAGATAAGACAGTTTTTAAGAAAAATCATCTGACCCTTCTATAAATTATGAATTTTACAAATGTGGAATGATATAATTTAAAACAAAGTTTACCAAAATCACTTCCAAATGAAAAAATAGTCAGAGAAGTGGTGGGTAGACAAGACTGATGAGAGAGTTAATACAGATTTAGAAATAAAAATGACTTGTAAATTTGTTTTTCTCATCTAGAATTTACCATATTCTATATTAAGATGGCAATAACTAGACACTGAATACTTGAGTGTTGGCATGTAGTTTACATGTAATACTTTAAACAGTAGTTACTATGAAAGCACAATAGTTCATTTAAAAAAAAATTTCTGTACAGGAAGTGACCAATGAGAAGCTCAAGATGTTAAAAAGGAGATCCTACAGGTAAGATGGTCAACTAAACTAAACGTTGCTTCTGCACAAAGTAGTAAAGAAGAACTAGAATAGGAAAGACACTGGTTTCATTCCAAGGAGAGAAAGAGAACAAGAAAGCAGGGGAGTTACAAGACTGTGGATAGGACATCTAAATGTACAGGCAAAAGCAGTGGCTCATGGGAGATGCCCAGCCTAACACCCTGCACTCACAGGGATGCCTGGTGGGGACAGAGGGAGGGAAGACAGAAAGGTTCCCCAAAGCATACGTCTTGGAGCCCTGGTGAAAAGGGACTTGGAATCCTACATTTAGGATAGGCCTGCAAAACATGTGCAGGCCTAAAATCAAGATAGTTTTGATGAAACGGCAATTCCTTGGGCAGATGATTCCACAGTGGTACAGAATCATACTCTTGCACTCTGTGTGATTCAGAGGGAAGGTTCTGGGCCTGGCACCATCTTGAGAAGAAACTACTATTTGAAACTAAACTATCCTTAGGGGCTCAGGATGGGGAATGGTCACAGGACAGGGAGTTGGAATTTAATGTGTAGCCATCCCAAGATAAGTATAGCTTTTGGATGCTGTTGTAGACAGCTGGAAGACTAGAAGCCCCAAAGCCAGAAACAGTAGACAGCAGGAAGCTGGACTCAGGAAGTAGAGTACTGAGGAGAGGTATCTGCCCCTCTTGGTTTCCTGGAGCAGGTCTAATTAACTACAAATACCCCAAAGTTGGGTCACTTGGAGCTCAGAAGCTCAATTAAAAACAACCACTGGAACCAATTACCTGTTAGTCATTGCTGTAGAACCTCAACCCTAAATCTCTCTGATGGTCCACTAACACTACAGCTGCATCCCGGGAGGCAGTGGAAGGATAAAATATTTAGGAGATCTTCCTACTTGTTCAGATCTCAATGTGTAGCTTTTTCACATTCCCTGTGGATTTAGGAGACACCAAGAGAAAACATTAACTACCTTAGGGAACAGTATGAACTGCAGTGTCCAGAAGACTGAGAGAGTCTACAAAAGGCGAATCCGAGTGTGAGCAGCCCTAGCACTGTTAGGCAAAGAAGGGAAACCATGTCAATGAAAACCTGAGACCCACAAAACTACGATACTTAATAGGAATCTCTCGGGATACAACCAGAAGCCATATGCACAATCACAGCGCAGAAACACAATAAGTATGACAAGGCAAATATCATCATGACTCCTTCCAACATACCATGATTCTTCAACTACTGATTTCAAACACCAAAAAACACTCCTAAAATGTTTCACAAATAGCAAGAAAAAATAAAGTGCCAAATTCACTCTCCAGAGTCAATATTGCTCTGATACCAACCAGTTTAAACATAAAAGACATGCACATACAAGGGCACACACATGTATACACACATACACACACACACACACACACACACACAGAGTACAAGACAGACAGACACAGAGGTCTATAGACCAATGTCTCCAATGAACATTAACAAAATTCTTACCTTCATACTCTTGTGAATATATTCAGAACCATGTGTGTAAGGCTGGGCAGAGGGCTCGGTGTCTGTTAGAGCACTTTCTGCTCTAACAGAGGACCCAGCTTGCCAGCACCTGCATGTTGACTCACAAACATCTGTAACACCACTTCCAGGGAAAAGGAGACCTTCTTCTGGCCTCTGCAGACACCAGATATGCACATATGACACACACATTCATACAGACACACATTCATATACATGAAATAACAGTAAATTCTTTTTTTAAAAAAAATCACAAATGTGATTCCTCCCCAGATGAGGAATACAATATTGGTTCAATAAACTAATGCAACACAGAGAGACTTAAAAGGCAAAAAGCACATCAATGCCTCAATAGACGTAAAAAGACCTTTGACAAAATTCATCTCCCCTCCTGATAAAAGCCCTTAAAAAACAAGAATTTAAAAAATAGACTCACATATACTAAAAATTAATAATTTTACAGACAAAAATACAATAATTTTACAGACAATATAATACTAAATGGGGAAAAACAGAAAACATTTTCTCCAATATCAGAAATGAGACAAGAGTCTCCATTCTCACTGTATGAGAAAGAAGTTAAGTGAAATCCAAACAGGAAAGGAAGAAATGGAGGTCTCCCTATTTGGAGATGACATGATCCTGTAGCTACAAGGAGCTTAGCGACTTTAACAGAAAACACTTAGATGTTACGACACTTACAGAAACATCTCATGATATCCGCTGAACACAGACCAATCAGCAGGCTTTCTATATGCCAATAAAAACATTCCCAAGGGTGAAGCAAGGAAAATATAACATTCACAATAGCTTTAGAGAAAGTGTAATATTGGGAATAAACCTAACAGAAGAGGTGAAGACCTCTGTGTTGAAAATGTGAAGACAGCTATGGAAGCAACTAAAGAAGACACTTTCCAGAGCTCCCACATTCAAGGGAAGGAGGAAGACACAGTGAAGACTGCCATCCAGCCAAAGTGATCTGCAGATTAAATGCAAACCCCATCAAAATCCCAATAAAATTCTTCATAGAACTAGCAAAGTTAATTCCAAAATTGTTATGGAAGTACAAAATCCCTGACTACCCAGAACACTGCTTAATGGACAAAGCCATAGTACCAATATCGCAATACTCTTGTGTCAGCACTCCTATATACTACAGTGCAATAGGGCCAGAAAAAAAAGATAAATATGCAAAAAGGCCAAAATAGTAGAGGAATTCTATAGAGCTAGACATAGCCATCTAATTTTTGACAAATATATTAAATATATATATTGGAAAATGGTACTCTTCAATAAATGATGCTGAAAAAAATGAATATCTAACTTATTATCCATTCCTATAGGGGAATGAGGCTCAGTCTATATCTCATATTGTATAAAACATAAATTCAAAATTAATCATCAACTTTAATACCTGAATCCTTGAAACTGCTAGAGGAAACACCAATAAAGAACCTTAAGATGTAGGCACAGGCAAGGTCTCTCTGAAAAAAAAAAATCATAATCTAACAGCCCAGAAAAGAACTCCAATAATTGGCAAATGGGAACCTAAATATTAAAAAGCTTCAGCAAAGCCCAGGAAAGCATCGCCAGAATGAGAAAAATCTTCATAAACTACACAGCTCACATGGGTTTAATATCCAGTCTATATAAAGAATTTACATCTTGAGTACCAATAAAATCAATCCATTCAATCAACGAATGGGCTCCTGGACAGAATAAATAGTCCTCCATAGGAAAATAGGAGTGGCCAATAAATGTGAAAAGTACTCAACATCCTTAGCCATCAGGGAAGCACAAATTAAAAGCAGTTTAAATGCCATATCACTCCAGTTAGAATAGTTGTCATCAAACACATAGGGAGCACACAATAGTGAGGATGGAAAGAAAGAACCAATGCCTGCTGCCTATCTGTTCCTTCATTCTTGCTGTCAGGTGCATCTGCTCTGCTGCTGTCAATGCTGTTGCTGTATAGTTCCTCACTGGTATCAGAACCCAGTTTCTTTGGACTCTTTGTCATAGATACCACACACATGCATGCTCAAATACACACATGTGTGCACACATACATACATGAGTGCATATACATAGACACACATAAACATGCTAAGAAAACACACTAAACATATAACTACTACATGACACAGTCATACTACTCCTGGGTTTGTGCATGAAGGACTTTAAGCCTACCTACCAGACATACATTTCTAAGTCTATGTGGTGCACATCTTTGATCCAAGTACTTGGGAGGCAGAGGCTTGCAGATCTCTGAGATCTAAGTTAGCTTGGTCCAGAATAGCTGATCCAGAGCTACACAGATAAACCCCATCTCAAGGAACCAGATAGATAGATAGATAGATAGGTAGATAGATAGATAGATAGATAGATAGACAGACAGACAGATAGATCTATATATAAATAGGTGGAAATTGCTGGCGGATTGGTTACAATGTCCCTTACAAATAATAATTGCTGATTTTCTGTTGATTCTTACTAGTATCATGAAATTCAATATATTACTGATATAATTCAAAAGTCAGAATGTTATGAATAACTTATGAAATTGCAAACATTAACTGGACAGTGCATTCCTTCTTAAAAGGGGGAACCAAATACCCACAGAAGGAGTTGTAGAGATTAACTATGGAGCAGAGACTGAAGGAAGGGTAAGCCAGCCTAAATATAGCTATCTCCTGAGAGCTCTGACAGTACCTGACTAATACAGATGTAGAGGCTTACACACACCGATTGATCTGAGTACAGGGTCCCCAGTGAAGGAGTTAGAGAAAGGACCAATGGAGCTGAGGGGTTTGCAGCCCCTTAGGATGAACAACTATGAACTATCTAGTACCCTCAGAGCTCCCAGGGTCTCAACCACCAACCAAGGACTGCACATGGAGGGGTCTGATTGTTCAGGCAGCATGTGTATAGTAGAGGATTGCAATTTGATCATCAATAGGAGGAGAGGAGCTCGGCCCTGTGAAGGTTCTGTGCCCCAGTGTAGGGGAATGCCAGGGCCAATAAGTGGGAGAGGGTGGGGTGGCAGGCATGGGGAGGGGGGAGGCAACAGGGGTTTGTTTTTGTTGTTTTTGTTTGTTTCTTTGTTTTTTGGAGGGGAAACTAGGAATAGAGAAATTTACATGTAAATAAAGAAAATATCTAATAAAGAAAAAGAAAAAGAAAAAAAAGAAATTTCTCTGTTTGAGGAGGTCAAAGGGAAGAACCAGGTAAGGCAGTTTCCTCTCTGCTCCAGGTTATTAGCAAGGCCAGATGCAGTGTGGTAAAGCAGCTGTGGCAACCACTGGCTGGCCTCCTAGAGGGTGTGGATGTTTGGCAGGACATGAAAGTAGATGCCACCATTGCCCCTTCTCAGTGGCCCAATTTGAATGAAGTATCTGTTGGAATGGTGTTTCTCCCTAGGTACTACAGGCATGTTCCAAATTAATTTGGATTAAAACCTCCTCTGTCTCATGCACTGTCAGGTTGCAGACTTTTAATAGAGGCCTGGTTCTTCACTAGCTACCAAGGGGCAGACATGCTCTCTGCGAGTAGAGCTGGCACAGAACTGAAGACTGGGAACCAGGCCTAAGTCAGAGCCCAGCCATCCCTGGAATTCTGCTGCCCACAATGAGTCCATTATCTCGTATTCCATTCGACACTCTGGTCTTTATAGCCACTGATTAGTAACCCAAAATAACCAAACATGATGACACTGTTGCCAAGGAGCAGTCACATTTGGAGGAAAAAAAGAGATCTTACAACATATTCAAAGTACGTCTCATAATATGGAGCTTTGCATATTTTGATTAAGATCCTATAACTTCTTGAATAAGTCTACATATTAGAGGCATGTTGTCATATCCAGTCAGACACACATAAAGTAAATCCATATTATGAACTGAAAAGTACATATGATGTAGTTAATGTGGGTTTTTTTCTAGTATTTAAGACAACATAGAGCTGTTTAGTGAAAAGCTATACTTGTGATACACCCAAGATAAACATTTAACATGGCATAAATTCATATGGAACATGAAGGCAAATTATTATTTACAACCTATGGTATCTTCAAAACTTATGATAACACTGTAAGAAATAGCTCAGCACATTATGATTTGAATATCAAATATCCAGTTTGGAAAAAAAAAATATCATGACCTCTCAAAAACCAATATAAACCAGGGCAGACTTAAAAGTCCCTATATTTTTCTTATTTCTAAATACCCTATTCCATAAAAATGTACCAAATAATTTTAAATGAACAGGATTACCATAAGTTTAAACCATGACCTAATGTAAAAAGGGTATGAAATAATTTGTTATGAATATCACTTGCTTGATTAATATTAAATAAATTTGACCAAAAGCAAATATAAAGCTGGGCATGTGGTTCAAGAACTTTTTCAATAAAAAGCAGTGGCATTCTGGCTATAAGACAAATAAATAAATACAGAATTTCCTAGTTTGGTTTCCATTGCTTGTTAAGAATAGCTGTAGGAGGCAGTGAGAGCAGGTGGGGGGTGGGTGAGAGGAGCTTTTTCACCTAGTGTCTTAGGGTCCTTGCTGACAGGGCTGCAGGCAAAGGAGATGAGGAGTCAGCAAGGGGAGCAAGGGAATCAGGTATGGATGGTCAGGGGAATTTAGCAGTTCTAACTGGCTAGCAATCAGGCCCCTCCTGTGACTGACTGACTAGCAACCAGAACAAACACAGACTAATGATTATCCAAGTGGTACAGGCTATGTGTTTGATTTTTCATTATGTGTCCAAGGTTACAAGTTCAGTTATAATTAGAAAATACAAACAGAACAGATTTTATTTTCATTATTGGCCTTATAACTCTGATTTAAAGAATCTAAAGAATGTCTCCACTAGCCAACACACTTATTATATGACAGCCTGCTTTTAGGCTGCCAGCGTATGTAGTTTTAAAGAACTCTAGACAAACAGAAAATATCTGAAATTGTCTTTTTATGAATAGCAAATACTTACACCTAGCTCCTTTACTATATGTTTTATTATCTATGCTATAAAGTAGGAAAGATTTATTTACTCAATCTATGTTATTTACTGAGTTTTCTATTTCCAGGGGTATACCTTGTACAATCCTCAATCTTTACATTTCAGAGAGCTCTAGGTCTATAATTAAGTAAGACTTTCCCTCTGTAACCGTTTCTCCTGGCCAGTCCGAGTTTGTCAATTGTCTCTGTTTACCTTGTATCAATTAAACTGCTTGAGTTTGTGCAGAAGCAGATACCCCAAGCAGATTCCTAGAGTAATGGCTTCATCTAGCTCTGTGCTTATCTGTGCTTAATGAACTCCAGGGCATAAGGAAGACTTCCCAATAGTGGCCAGATAAAGTTAATTTTAGGATTTTCTTAAAAAGACTCAGACATAATTTTCTCAAAAAAAAAAAAAAAAGACTTAAAATTAATCATTAATGCAGAAAGGCCCCAAGATTGCAACATGCAGAGACCAAAATGCCCCACAGGTTTTCCATAGGCCAGTCTGATGGAGGTATCTTGTCAATCAAGGTTAGCTCTTCCCAGTTGACTCCAGTTTGTACCAAGCTGACATATAACTGGCCAGCAAAGAGTGCAGAATTGTGTTACTGTCATTTTAACTCATACATAGTAAAAATTTATTTGTAGGGATTCAAATTCCTACTCAGTAGTACTCATGAGTCATGGGCCCAAAAGTAAAATAATAAAGCAAAAACAAAACAAACAAAAAAGGAACAAGCTAGCAACATTAAAAAAAAAAGTCATAAACTTAGATGAATACTATCTTTTGAAAGTATGGTGACATATGTTTTTAATAAAAAGATGGTAAGATGGAAGGTGAAGACAGGTGGATCCCTAGAATTCCTTGACCATGTATCCTAGTTTACTGAAGTTCTAGATACTGAGTCAAACCCATGAGGACAAAGGTAAATATGTGATCTAAATAATGGCGACATAATATCATGCCTCTATTAAATAGGACAGCATTCTGATCTGGGACCTGTGATTTTAATGGTGTCAATACCAGTTACTTTCCAGTGGGCTTGCTGACTAGCATCCTGAATTTTCATTTCCAGTTTTGAATAAATCTTGTCAGTTTGGTTTCTTCTTTCCTAAGACTAAATCTTTACAGTTGCTCAAGCTTTGAGCTCTTCATCAACTGTGGCTTCACAAATATACATTTTCCCAGCTAAGATGCTCACCACAGTCCCTGTGGTTGATGTCTCACCAGAACAGACAGTTACTAGCCTCCAGCTTCTCCCTTTGCCAGAGAGAAAGGTGTTTTAGGATCCCCTCTTTCCATTATAACATAGTTTTGTGTACATTCAGATTTCTTTCATACAAAACAACAGTTTAGTGTCAAATGACAATCTTTATTTTCCCAACACTATGAATGAAGTGACTCTTTAAATCTCAGCTGTTTAGTTTCTCTCAAAAAGCATTTTTGCAATGTTACTTGAATATCCTGCCTGGGATCATTCCCTTTGCATTAGATCTTTATCCAAACAAATTCTCATTAATCACAGTCACCCTAGTGTACTTAAGTTTTGGAGCACAGTTATTCTATGAAGCTAGGTTCACACTGGAGTCATATCTTTCTGCTTAATCTTTTCCAAGTTACTCTTACTGAAAACAAAACTTTTAGAAATAATTCCAAGTAGAGAAACATCCATGATCTTATTTTGAAAAATAAAATCAAGGGAGTTTCCACAAAGCATTTTTATTTTTGCTCTTTCTATGCTGTGGGTTTCAATCTGTGGGTTTGTTTCACATGGCAGTCTTACTTTTAGTAGTTCAAATAAAATTTCATTCTCAAATATAAATCTTGCAATCATTTCCTCAAGACACCAAAAACAATTTTAATGACTATGATTTTTTTTAATTATCCTAAAGTTAAAACATAAGAATCATATGTTTGTGTTCAATGTGGTAGGAGAAGTAATTAAAGAGGATGAAATGACTCAATTTTAAAATTTTCCAACCTTAACATTTAACTTGCCCTACAATTTTCTAAGGGACATCCCCACTTGGATTTTCTTTCTCAAGGTCAGTTGAACTCCTCTCTCTGCTAATCTCTTCTGTTTTATTAAATAAACTTCTGCCCACTCTGTTTAAGAAGTTTTTACTCAGTCTTCAGCTAGTTATCCATAGTTGGAGTCAAATGCCAATAGGATATTACATTTCACTCTCTGTTTCTCTAGTCCAGTGACCTCTCATGTTTTGCTAAACTTTACACTATCCAGACTTCCCATTTTACTAGCACAGATATCATCACGAAGACTGCACTGGCAGAGCTCTTCGCCCTGGGAGTTCATGCAGCATGAATTAAGAATTACATAACTGAAGGCTCAGCTTTACCCTATTATTGACTTCATTCTGACCAGGGAAGATAATCTGTTAGGTGCTTTCCTAATTAGTTCCTTGGTGTTATTCTGAACAAACTATTAAAAAGGGTGGGGGCAGGGAATCTGAGAGTCCCTATATTCAAAGGAGTATAATCTTTCCTTATGATACCTACCTCTAAGTATCATCAAACCTTTTTCAAAAGAAATTGTGGTCCTGTTGCGAACATGGGGTCCTGAAATTCTATATAACTTTGAAATAGAAAATTTAGCTTTCATTACCTGGTATGGAACTGAGTCCTAATCTCATGACCTGAAGATTTGGAAGTAGTGTTGGCCAAACACCTCAGATTGGCTATCATACCTTGTTATGATGTCATGATGAAATCCTTGTTATGATGTTATGCTATATGTTAGACTGTGAAAGGCAGTCTGTGTTCTGGTTGAGCGAGGCTTACTCCAGAGACCCAGCAGAAAATTCTACAAGGGATGGAACAGTGAGCTACGCCCCTGCACGTTAGGTGCCTGATACCATGAGCCCTCTACTCTATTATCCTGTGCCTATCAATCACGTAGACAATGCCCCAAGCTTCCGGTATTCTGGCTGGACTCCACCCCCACAGTCACCTGACTACAGCCAGGTATGCCCCACACCACAGTTACCTGGCAACAGCAAGGTAGTCCAGCCCACTATAAAAGTGGCTGCTTGGCCTCTTCTCTCTCTCTTAAGCTCTTACTCTCTTTCTTGTCTCTTACTCTCACCTCTTGCTCCCACTTTCCCCCTCCCTTCCCCCTCTCTCCACATGGCCATGGCCAGCCTCTACTTTTCTACCTTCTCTCTCTCTGTTTTCTACAAGAAAGCTCTAAAACCATGGACCTTCTCTGATCATCTGCTGAAGCCACTGCTCCAGCCACTGTCACCAGTCAAGCAGTCGCCAGGCAGCCCACCGAGCTAGCTGCCTGAGCTAATCAGACTCTCTCTTCCCCTCAGTAAACTGCCAGAGCTCTCTCCATACCCTCTTCCCTTCAGCCCCTGGGCTAGATTACGCCCCACCAGGGTCTGTTCTCAGCTCTTCCTCAACATGCAGTGGTCTGGGATGTCCAAGAGAGAACCTGTCATCTCTGGCCTCCGTGTGGCACAGGGACCCCAAAACTGGCTCTCCTGAGACACCCAGTGGTCTGTGGTACCCGAGAATTGGAGCCAAGACTGCGACTTCCCCACATCCCTCAGCAGGGATGGCCTGTGAGACCCAACGCTCATCCAGTGTGCGGTCCTGCAGCAGTATTCCCAAGCTCTGGCTGGACAAGGGTCTCTGCCAGCCCTTTATTTCCCTATCACTGGTGCCCAACACTACTGAATTCAATCCTTATGCAATTATGTCCTGTTATCCCTAAGACTTTGACATACACATTGCTGAACACCTTTCCTTATAGGTTGCCGCAGAGGCAGATCAATTGTTCCCTCTTATATGGTTGTAGATCATTGCATTCCTAGCTTCCCAATAAATGTCTTCAATTCCAACCTCTCTGCCCTCCAAAACATTTTACCATCTAATGAAGTACAACTCATCATTCCATTCCATAGGACAAGTTCAAAACCAGAGACATGATTAATCAATACAAGTTAATCAAGATACACTATTTACTACACAGCTTCATAGCTGCAGGGTGGAAGTTACATCTCCTCCTCCCACTGCAACATCACTCTGTCTCCACTCTCACCATCTCTCACCATGACAACTGTGAGAGAGTGTGAACACAAGACTCCATTCTAGAAATCACCCTATCCATTACTGTCTGTTGTTCTACTTGAATCTTCATGACCATCCAACAGATCCCAGGTTCTAAATCAACCTTCCATCTCACTTGTGAAATGAAACCCATTCAAATACATGTAAATATTCATACTTTTTATCCATGCTTCCAGTGATTTGGACATGTATTCTCTAAATCACTGAGCTCAGACCAGTCTGGTCATGTGTGCTTTGTTTATAGTTAGAGCTCCTCCCATTGTCAGAGCCCATTTCAAATCCCACCATGAAAAGATCCTATGACATCACATACCTAAACAACCCCAACTTGATGTCAATGTGCACTCCATCCATATAGCATCTGACACCAATTGGAATCATAGCTTCTCCTCAGTCCCTAAGGTGACTACAACTTCCCTCCTCTCACTCATCTAAGTGTACTTATTTGTTCCAATTGCTGAGTTTTATTTAAATGCACTCTATAGTACAATGTCAGCCATTGGTTTGGTAAAGCATAATGAATAGAAGAATGTCTTCTATTTGTCCTCAGTCTGTGGAAGATATGCTATATTTATCAAACATGTATTTCGAATAAGGCAATAATATGTAATTATAAAATACAATTCAAGTTTAAAGGAAATATATGTATATATATACATATATGTGTATATGTATATGTGTGTATATATATATATACATATATATATATATGAACGGAGCAACTTCTGTTCTAAAGAGAGAGCGAGAGAGAGAGAGAGAGAAAGTATTTGTGCTGCATCATATTTCTACAAAGAGAGCCACAACCCCCGCTAAAAAGACATGGATAAACACATCAGGCATTAGTGAATCCAGACTGCTTGTAAAGGCTCCTTCTTGTACCTGCAGATCCTGCAAGGTTTCCTCAGAGGCCTGTTCCATTGGGATAACAAACAGCTGGAGCTAGCCTGTTCTGACCTGCCACGGTACCCATCAGCACCCTCCAGATGTAACCGGAATGATTTTGTCATCAAACTTTGTGCCAAAAATACATGACTCTTTCTAATTCTCTGCTGATTTTCCAACATAACTTATTCAAGCTAACATCTACCAACAGCTACTCTGTTCTTAAATCACATTCTAAAGTTTCCTTGGAGGGAAAAATAACTGTATTTCAATCCCACAACAATAGTTTTGCAAAGCTGGGCTGTCATCCAGAAGGTTCTACATCAATCTTCATGTGCACAGAACAACAAAAATGAAAATCAAAGACAGTAATCCAGAGAAATCCTTACACGCATACCCCTAAGCACAATAAAAATCTATTCAAGATACACACTACTGACCGGTTTATTGGGAGTCAATTATTCATCCCTCTCCTTGGATTTTAAAATTTACATCATGTTGTTATTTACCCCAAACTTAGCCATAAAATTTAACTATTTTTCTCTAAAAATAAAAACTAATAATCTACTAAAATTCCTGTAATGATTTAACCTCCTTCCATTCTGCATTTACATTTTGGATGTCCACTCCATGTGACTGAACCAAATTATGTCTTCTCTAAAAACTCCAGTAGTTCTTGTAAAGCCTCCCTATGACTAAAACGAAAGCCAATAAATCTCACCCTGTCTACCTGAGGAGAATGATCTTCAAGGGGAAATTTAAAATGCCCAAGCCAAATGTTGGAAGTGAGATCCTTCTCCCCTTTTATAAGTGCCTAAAGATTAAAGGAAAAGATTTTGCTTAGAGAATATATATTCACTTGCAGTTTAGGGTGATGTTTACCAAATATCATAAATACTTAATAGCAACTGTTCCTAGTGCTCCTAGCAAAAGGCAGTAAAACCAAACATAAACCTCTCCAGCAAGAGCCAGAGCCCGACTCCAAATTTCATTCCTCGCCTTCCCCGCCAGACCCCACTCCGGAGAGCCCAGAGTCTAACAGTCACCAGGGAGGATGCTGCTGAATCCCAAACAGAGAAATTATGTACCCGGGGAAACTATTAATCATTTAAACGGGAGGAACAACTATAGTCAGAGCCTGAGCCAGTGGATCAAGTTGCCTGTCTAATCAGTGAACAGGCTGGGAGGAGGCCCTCACCACGCATTCCAATCAATTTTTTTTTTTTAATTTCACATTTCTCCTATAAAGCCTGGAGAAACTCTAAAGGTAGAAGATGGTTAACTCTGCTCTGAAAGGGCGGAGATGTCGGAGGCAATTTTCAAAAATCTTCAACTAGAAATCCCAGCCCAGGATCACAAAGTACATACGGAAGACAGTGGCAAATCTCACCAACAAAGAAATCCAGATCTTACGTCCTGTTGGCAGCAACAAACTAAGCTCACTCTCCTTTTGCTAAATACTGCCCACCTGCTCCACTTGTGAAAATTCCTCGTACAGCTTAAAACACGTGTTGTAAAGTCATCAGCCTTCTGGGATTCAGAGGCCCACTTACAGAGTTGATGATCCCTTTAAGAGCTTGAAATCCACCTTTGACAGGGAAGACTTGGTCCTTGGAATCAGCAATTTTTTCCAGCTTTAGAAAGAAGATGAAGAAAGGGGAAGTTTGGACACATGGCTCTTTACAATTTAAACTCACATGGAAAATTGTTCTAGTGACATTCACCCGAAAACTTAATGCCTATAACTCATTTGTTCTGTGATATATTATTTGTGTTAATGATACGTGCACACAAATATACACACAAGACAGCGAGATGTAACTGTACATTACAATTAAAATTCAAGGCCTACAACTGATGGTGAGGAGACCAGTTTCCCTCCAGAGATACTACCGTGAAATGAACTCAAGTCACTGGCTACAGAGCAAAAGGAGCATAGTTGTCTAATTGCTGTCTAATAACACGAATCTGGAATTTTAGCCATTTGTAAGAAAACTTCATGAAAAAAATATATGTAAATGAAAAATCTTAAAGATTTCTAAATGGACTCTTCAAATTCCCACACAAGAGAAAAATTTCAAGTCAAAATAAGAATTCTAGATAAAACTATCACCATTGTCTCACTGATTAAGGATATTCACACAGCATTAATCTAAGCATTTATCTTCTTTTAAGGTCCTCACCAAATAAATATTCAAGAAGTTTATTTTGAAACTAATGTCCCATTTTTAGGAGAGCTCAAAACACAAGTCATTTTATGCAAAGTCTCCATTAGCCACAACCAAGAGCTCATTTAAATACAGACAGAGCTCATTTAAATACAGAGCTCATTTAAATACCTTTAGACCCTGAGTGTGTCCCAGTCTGCCGCTGTGCCCTGACTCACCTGCGCTTGTTCAAAATCAAGGACCCCGACACAGTAAACACTAGCGCCAAGTGACCTGGACTTCTTTGCCTATGAGGAAACAAAAATAGAAGAGAGATGGAGGGAGGACACAAGGGACGGAGGAGAGAGAGAGAGATTCAAATAAGCTACCTTGCACAGGCTGCAAAGTACACCACCGGGTATGTAGAGCACTTGAGCTTAGCACTCACCTCGTTCTCTGCATATGATGGTACCAGGCCGTCCAGCTTACCATCTGTCAAAGCAATTATGATACTGGAAGTTTTTAAGCCTCCTGCACTTTGAATTTGTTCGTTTGCCTGAAAGTAAAGAATAATTATACTGCTGACAATTTCATTTTCACTTTTAACCAGCACATCTTTGGAGCTGAATGCATAGGTCTGACAAAATAAAAATATTAAGGGCTACAGAATGATACATATATATTTGTATGAAATAATTTACAAAACCGGGTATTTCGGTTAACCTTTTTTTTGGGGGGGGGTGGAATATGTGTGTACTCATATAAAAGAATCACTATACCTGGCTTCCTATGATGCAGCTTTTTAGACCCATGACTGATTAATCTGAAACTAATCCCAGAGGGAAACAGGCTTGTTAGGAGACAAGACGCAAACAAACTTTTCCTATGGACACTCAGAAAATGGTGTTTTCTATCAGTCTCATGTCTAGGATGGACTAAACCATTGGGAAAATAGACATATACATGGAAACAGATTTTCCCTTAGATAATAAGAAACCATGCCTCCCCTAGTTCAGAATGTATGGTAACTTACAAGCTTTAGCCCTTCATGGATGTATGTCTCCCCGACTGGCTGAACAGCTTTCAAATCCTGCAGTCCTTTCTCGATTTTGTATCTGAAAAGAAGGAGATTGAGCAAAGGCCACAGCAAACACTTCGGGGATAACTTAAGTCCCCACCAGTAAGAAACAAAGGAAAGAATGTGGCCTTTGAGTTCAGATGCTTTTCATCCTTTCTATCATGGTAACTTAGGGATTTTAACCACATAAGCACACAGACAATAGTCACAGAATCAAAGTGCATCATACGCTGGTGAGCCAGGAACCTTTGATGACACTTGCTTTATCAAGTGATAAGGAGTCCAGTATGCTTCCTCTTATACAAATACAAACATGAAGTATCTTAGCCTCCCAATTAGCCACACTCACCCCACCTCCCCAAAATGGAACATTGCCTTATAAATGCTTACATACTCATACGGACTAATATTCACCCTTCCTCATAGAAAGTGAAATGTCCTGTTCAGTCTTGCTAGGTCTTACATCTCAGAAATTCACTGTTGGGGGACCTGTTCACACACTCAGGCTCCTAAATATTCTTCTTTTGAATATAGTAGAAACTTAATACAGATTTTACTAATGAATGAATGAATGAGTGAATGAGTGAGTGAATGAATGAATTCATGAATAAATCAATGGACAGGTGAATGGGTAGTAAACAGATAAATGAATGAATAGACAAGAGGACAATGCACTCTTGTTAGAGATAATGTGAATGAGAAAAGAAATTAAACACCTTTTTCCTTCTCTTCCTTTTTCCTTTTCCTTCCTCCTCTTCTCCTTCTTCCTCCTCCCTCATCTCCTCTTCCTCCTCATGTTCTTCTTCTTAGACACAGTCTCACTTTGTAGCCCTGGCTGACCTAGAACTCATTGTGTAGACTAGGCTAGCAAACTCAAAGAGAACCACGTGCTTCTACCTCTGGAATGCTAGGATTAAAGGAATGGATCACTGCTGGGAACCTGGCCAGCACCAGCTCTCTCTGGAAGGCAGTGGAAGGGGAGCAGCTGTGGAGATTAGGGTCATGCCAATACCAGACTGGGCCCAGTGACAGTGATGGGGTCAATACTACTGATGGAACAAAACTAATTATCTGGGGCTGGCAAGAATGGCCAGCAAGAAACTCTGAACTCCTTTAACTCTTAGGTGTACATACATATAGCCAGCCAGCCAGCCAGCCAGACAGACAGACAGACAGACAGACAGACAGACAGACAGTTATACATTTGGTAGCAGCAGGGAATTAAGTAAAGGATTAATTGTTAGAGTTCCTTTCTCTTTTGACCAGGAACCTCTCCCTGCCAGGCAAGCAGCTTGGACTCCTTAACTCCTTGTGAACCAGAAAGAAAAGAAAGGAAAATAATTAAACTCCTTTGACACAGGCAATATGCACAGACTCACACACACTCATACACACATACATCCTCTTTGGGCCTGACCATCTATCTAAATCAACTCCACAAGTATTTATACATGCTTACATATATAGGCATATACCTATACATGTATATAGAGATAAACAGACATATATATATATGGGACTGAGTCCCAAATACCATACATATACATTTGGTGGATGGATGGATGGATTGATGGATGGAGCAGAGGCCCCAAAGCCACACTATTTCTTTTCTCTGACCTTTTTGTAGACAAAGTTCTTAGAAAATACCTCATCAATAAAATGTTACACAAAAGGGGAGTTACAGAAGGATGTAGATAGTAAGATCAAAGCAGTGTTCTACTCTGTAAGCTCATTATAAGTTCAGAGCAACAGTTTCACATAGCCTTGCTTTATCATAGAGCATCCTTGGATCTGACCTACAATGAATATTTTTCCTTGGTCACAAATTTGTCCCAAGTCTATTTCTCTTTTCAGTTAATTGTGAAAGCTCATTTTATTCCTTATTATGCAGCCTTTAATATGTTATTAGGAATGAACACATCCTAGTCTTGATTCTAAGTTTATTATATCTTTCTGACAAAAGAACTAAAACCATCTCTTAAAACTTTCTTCCTAAAATTATTTGAATCAAATCAGAAAAGCTATAAAATCATCAATTCACCTAAACAGTATTAATTCATGAAAGTTCATCTTTATGTTGATCTGCAGAAAATTTGCTCAATAGGGTAGGCTAATGCCCAGGAATCTTAAGGCTATGTAATAGTGACAGGAAAGATATATTAGCTGCAAGAAGCAATCCTGAGATAATGTCTCTTGGTACCTCATCTGTCAGAGCTCTTCCATCGTAGACCAGGCAAAAATGTTGGGCCATCTCCAGGAAAGTCACCTTAGCCTGAGTCTCTCCTAGATGGCTCCTGACAGATTACCATCTCTAGCAAAGAGTCTTTTTCATATAACTGATTTATTGCACCAGCGGAAAATATCTAAATGGAGTATGTCTATGAAGTTATAGTATAAAGTTAACAAAAGCTACTTCATATGAATGATAAAAGGAAGAACCACATTTTAGGGTTTTAAGTATTTGTATCAAAATTCCTTTTTTTAAAAGAACTAATAATCATAAAAGATAAAATATTGTTACAAAAATAGCCCAAAATATATTTAAATTTTTTGAGATTTTCATTTGGATTTGTTTTGTTTTGCATTTGGTAGGTTTATTTGTTATGCCCACTAGGTTGGCCTTGAACTCAGTATCTTCTGTCTCAACTTCCTGAGTACTACAATCACAAGCATGTGTCGACCACGCCTAGTTTAAGTGTTAATTTTGCAGAAATCCTTTTGTTTTGCTTTGCTTTTGTTCTTTGAGGCAGGGTTTCTCTGTGTAGCACTGGCTGTCCTGGAACTCACTCTGTAAACTTGGCTGTCTTTGAGCTCACAGAGACCTTCTTGCCTCTGCCTCCCAAGTGCTGTGATTAAAGGTGTCCTTGTTATATTTTGTAGCATATTTTGGGTATATGCCTAGGAGTGGTATAGCTGGGTTTTCAGGTAGTACTATGCCCAGTTTTCTGAGGAATAGCCAGACTTATTTTCAGAGTGATTGTACCAGGTTGCAATCCCACCTGCAATGGTAGAGTGTTCCCCTTTCTCCACAACATTTCCGGCATCTGCTGTCACCTAAATTTTTGATCTTAGTCATCCCCATTTTTCTTTTAATTACTTTGTTGTATCTCCTTGTTGTATATCTCATTATGTCATAATGAATATATCTGAGGTCTCTTTAAAAAAAGGGGGGCATGTGCCTCCCCACTACCACCTGGCTTGAAATGTTAGTTTTTAATAGAAGCAAAAAGATGCTTTTAGTGTAAATCTGGAACTATCAGTAGAATTAATATCCTTTAAAGAAACAGTGAATAGTGTCCATGTCACTGGGGATGACAGGCAAAAGAGGTGGATTATAAAAATAATATCATCCTAATATCAAAGACCATTGTGGAGTCTTACAAAGAATTTCATGTGTACATTATGTGTATGTACTTGTTTGTAACACATGGTTATAACACATAAAATTAATAGGAAATATATTTAAATGTTTCAATAAGCCATGTACCAGTGTTTCACACATTTTAAAAATAACTAATTGATTATATTTTAATAGCATTAATGCTTGATTTAAAAAGCCACCGACTCAAAGCCTTTAGCTGATTTTACTGTACTCTAGCTTCTACCCTCATCTATATTATAATTTTACTATGATAAAACATAGTCCCTTATATCATTTTACCTAACTAGTTAACTTAACTGTTCACGTTTCAGTGAGACCAGAGGTTTGGTATAGCAGCTGCCTCTGTCTTTTATTGCTGATGTAGTCATGTATTCTGAACCTGCTACTTACGATAATGCCTCCTGCAAAATAAATGCCTAATAAAATTTCAATCTTCCATAGGAAATAATCATAGTTCTGCAGATGACACAGTAAATACCATAATGTATAAGTTTGTTTTGTGTAAATATTTATATTGGAGATCTATGGAAACAACTTGAGACTGATTTTGTCTGAGTAGAGATAAATATCAAATACTTGGTATTTCCCCGAAATGAGTGGCAGTGTGTCCTCAAGCATTAATGTTTGCTGTCAAAAGGGAGAGAGACAACTGATGTGCAAGCTTACACAAACAGAATCTGTGTGGTAAAAATAGCCCTCCCATTGGCTCAGGCCCACTCACCGCAGCATGTAAGAGCCTGAAGCATGAGCAAGGCTGAGTAGAAGGAACCCAAGAGCGTGGGACTCAGTCTTTTCCAGGCACTGCTAGTTCACTAGGGTAACAGAGAACATGTCTATGGTAAGGTGCCTACCACCCGCATGCCCCTCCATACTGCACGGTGGTGGTCCACCATAGAGATAAAGTGCTCCTTGCCCAGAGTCAGTGACATGGGCACACATGAGGCTGGTGTGGGCCACCTACAACAACAAGTATCCAGGCCATCAGTCTGTTTAGAGAAACTGGAGCCCAGGACAAGACAGACCAGGTAACAAGGGGCTTCAAACATGTAAATGTTTTAAGTCTCTCAGTCATTGAGCAAGAAGTGAGAGGATGCTGTAGAAGAAAGAAAGAAGTCTCATGCTCAAGATGGTAGGACAGAGGACCATAAAGGAAAGAGAGAGACAAGCGGGAAGAAAATCAGGGTAGGAAGTGGTGTGGCTGCGAGAGACGCTCGCTCACGTTCATGTCATCTTGAAAGCCCCATTTCATCCGGCCTCCTTCCCTGTAACGCTGTGTCAACTACTAGGAAGGGTAATATTGAAACCACATCAGTATTTGTTTGAAGCCGTTGCCCAGGACACTGCTCTCATCTGAAAGCCCATGAGGCCCCACAGCTGTTGTCACCTTTGAGTACTTGCTAAGCACTTCCTCCTTTCTGCTTTTTACAACTGTCTCAACCATTTTTTAACTCCAAACGTCTGTCCCTCTTTCTTCTCAATTATTGAAGTAGATTCTTTCCTCATACAATGTATCTTGATTCTTTCCCCTTCCCTCTACTCCTCCCAGTTCCTATGCATCTCCTCTCCCACCCAGATCCACTCCTTTTCTGTCTCTCATTAGAAGAGAAAAGGCTTCTAGGAGCTCTGTGTCAACTTGTATCTTGCCCAGACTCCCAAGAAGCCTGAAGTAAATGTCTTAATCAGTCACAAAATTCTGTTAAGTTCTTAAAGCTACCTATTTATTTAATCTTGTTTTCCAGGATCTTACCAAGTTTTACATGATTTACTCATGTGATTATGCCCTAAGAAGACTCAAGTATGTTTTGGAAAGGAGAAAGACTAAAACAAATACAAGGGTGTATTAAATATCTGTTTGTTGCTTGTACATTTTTTAATGGAGAACCACGGAACAAACCCCCATAATCAACAAGAGAAAGATGGAGGGAAGATACAAAGAGAAGAGGAAGAGAGGGGAATGGAGAGACAGAGGAGAACCTAAACACTGACTCTGACATGAAACACTGAAGTCTAGCAGGGTCTCTGCTGAGGAGAAAGGAAAGTGGGGAGGGGAGAGGAGGGGACATAAAGGGAAGAAGAGGGGAAGGGAAGGGAGGGAAAAGGAAGGGAAGGGAAAGGGAAGGGAAAATGGAGGGAAGGAAATGGGGAGGGAAGGAAAGGGGAGCGAAGGGAAAGGGAAGGGAAGGGAAGGAGAAGCAAAGGAAAAGGGGAGGGAAAGGGAAGGGAAGGAAAGGGAAAATGGAGGGAAGGAAATGGGAAGGGAAGGAAAATGGGAGGGAAGGGAAGGGAAGGGAAAGGGAAGGAAAATGGAGGGAAGGAAATGGGAAGGGAAGGAAAAGGGGAGGGGAGGGAAAGGGGAGGGGAGGGGAAGGGAAGGGAAGGGGAAGGGAAAGGAAGAAAGGGAAGGGTGGAGAGGGAAGGAAGAGAAAGTGCTTTGGTGTATTATATTAAGAACTTCCTAGCTTACCTAATTTTAACACTGACCACGTTATTGAAGCAGTCCTTTGTGTACCAACTTTACCATTCAGTTCTACTGGAGGGGTCTGAACCAAACAGGATAGTCTCTTAAACCATAACTAGACTTTCTGGAATGGCATAGATCAAGATGAGCATAAGCTGATAGACAGAACATAAATTAATTTTCAAAGCCACCCTTGTTTCCTCATCTGTAAAACATTTTCTTGTCGGAGCCTGCATGGGAATGGATGGTGAATGATAAGGCCTTGAGGGACCTAAGGACACTTAGCCGCAGCTCCTGTTCATAGCAGTCTGTTAGAGTGACTCTGCTCACCTAGTTCACTCTCTTCCTCATTGCAAAGATCAAAAGAGGAAGTAGAGACCCAGGAGGAAGTGCAGACTAAAGAGGAAGTAAGAAAAAAACGTAAAGTTATATCAAAGTTTTGACAAGGGAAAGGTACCAGAGAGGAGCTAAGGCTGACCCCTAAACTCACAGGGTACCACAACAGCGAAGGCAACCAACTGTAGACAGAGTCATTTCTTTAAACTCATGGTTTGAGACATGGTTCATATCCAAACCTGGCCTCAAACTCACAATCCTTCTGCCTTAACCTCTAGGTGCATTTGATCACAGTGTTGTCTACAACCTTGCATACTTGTAAAATACCCATCTTTACTGGGCAGGTGCCAGCTTTTGTTCTTGTCACTAGTCCTGAAACAACTGTTGATTAGCATAACAGTTATTTGAATAGACATATATATGTTCAATATGATAAGTAATCTATATATGGCTGAAGGCATTGAGGAGAATACATATAGGTTACATCCAAATACTGCTGTCATATTCAAAGTATTAGAGCATGTGTAGGTTTGGGTATGACAGTGGTACTCAAAGCAATCCCTCCACACATACTGAGGACAATTTGTTATGGAAAGCTATCTAATGAGGTAGGATGACCCGGGGGTTGGAGTAAATCAGAGATGAATTGAAACCTTGGTTCTCCAAGTGGCACACTGTATCCCTGTAAGCAGTTAGATAACTTTCCTGAATCCAGTTTCTATACATGACATTCTGCATGACATCATTCAGCATCATTGAGCATTCAGAACATTGCAACATACTCAAGTGTATAATCAGAGAGATTAGAAAGGAGTAGGGCCCAAAGCAGAATTCCCATTTTCCCATTAGACTCCTGTGATGCTCTTCTAGAAAACCTGCATATGGTGACACAGGCTGGACTCCTGGTGACATAATGGGGGAACTGACAGGCCCTAAAGCCAGACTGTGTGGCCTCAAAGCTTGTGAACCTGAGGTAGATAACTCACACTTGAATAGGACTTACTAGAATAAGTTCTCATATAGGACTTAGTGGAATAGTGATAAGAACACTCCAGGGCTATGCAAAAATCAAATGAGTTTGCACATGCAATATACTGGCTACATGTGTATTGAGAGCTAATATTCCTTTGTCCTATGGTTTCTGTCAGGGACAGAACAAGGTTATCTGCTAGTCAACCCTCAGTTCTCCCTTCATTGATCCCTGAACCAAGTAGCAAACATGACACCGAGGCCAAGCATCAGACTTCAGTCTTGACTGGCAGGTCTTGCATGGATCCTTTATTGTCACCACATGAAAGTAAGTATAAATTAACAAGTAGGTGACATAACCAAGTTGGTTTAAAATTAAAGGTGCTGTTGCATGTCGAGTATTCAATGTGACATGAAGATGTCCATAATTACTGACGGTTGATATTTATTCAGCATACTCCTGCCTCTGCATCTGTAGTGGAGAACTTAAGTATGAACCATCAGTCTAGTCCATTACAATTTGCTTACTCGCTTGAAATCCTCCCTCCAGTACCTTCTATTAACCTTTCAGAATACACAAAGAAGGATTGTTAAGTTTTGGGTAAGTCTGCGAACTACAAATACTATGTATAATGTCTTCTACAGTCCCTTGAATAGTAAATGTAAACAATTTCAAAACGCACAAACTCAGAAATACCTATGAAATTACAATACCCTCAAGCAAATATAAAACTCCACAGCTTTGCTTATTACTATCAGTTTTCACATATTATTCATGCTTAAGTCCTTGGGAGTTGGAATTTGACAGCCCTATCAGAGCAGGAGAAGGGAAAGGAAAATGTGTCTATCAATTACAACCCAAGGGATGAAAGAAACAGTAACAAAAGCAGACTGTGCTGCTGTTAAGAAAGAGAACTTTACACAAAAGGCAAAGAGGGACAAGAGAAGGGTTAAATGACTAGTAAGAAAGCAAAACACATACTATATAGGAGTTCCTAGTGACTCAGGTCCCAGAGGCACCAAAGCAATGCAAGTTATTGTCATTGTCCTTGGCTGCTTAGCGTAACTAGATGATAAAATTATATTGCTGAAGACCATTCACTTTGAATGTAGGAGACAGAGATCTCATAAGGAAACTCTGTCCTAATGGCTAGTTTACATCATGTCAGGGATCTGTGTTAGCATTCAGAGCCTGTGGCGATACATGGGCGGGTCCACAGACCTATTGCCAGGACAACAGCCACCATATTCCCAGAATCCATTGTGTTCAGCTCCCACCTTCACCTGCGACTGCTACGTCACAACCCACATATATATATATATATATATATATATATATATATATGTACTTTCCTCCATCTTGCTCTCTCTTCTCTCTTTCTCTCCCCTCTCTTTCTACACCACCACCCCCTACTCCCTCTTAATTAACCCTCTTACACGTGGAACTGTCTAGGCCTAGTGTGATACTTCCAGACGCGACCGCCGCTGTTCCAACACATCAATCTGTGCAGGATGCAAGGGGAGAAAAACATCAATGGTCTTACCCAGCACTGAATCCTACACGCTACCCTACCATCCTACTCAGCAAAACGTGTCCACAGGTACAATAGGGGCATAGAGTTAATAAACTACTATCTGATTGGCTATGAAGCCTGCTTTGTAGAATTTTATGTCTAATACTATCTATAAACCTTGTCAAAAGCTTATAAGTGGGCAGAGCATAAAAGCAATTATTTGGAAAACAATAGTTGCATGATGTTAAAGTGCATTCTAATATTCATACTTATGTCTATAGAACTGATCTCAACTTTGTTTCAGAGCTTCTTTTGTCAATGAGTAATGGTTAATGTGGAGACTCATGATTGGTCAGAGCATCCAGTATAAATAAAAGCGATGGATGGACCTAGAGAAGATTCTTGAGTGAGGTTAACCAAACAGGAAAACAACCATGTCATATTCTCTCTCATCTGCGGTTCCTAGTTCTGGATCTTCATATGGGAATGTACCACATGGATGAAATGCAAAGTCCAGGAAAACATACAGAGACACATGGGTGGCTTGGGGTGGAAGTAGCAAGGTACAGGTGACATGAAGTGGAAAACGCGATAGCTGAGAGAAAGGAGAGCAATATAGGAGAAAGAGGGGGACAACACACAAGTGATACCAAGGTTATTCCTCAACCCCCCCCAAAACTTAGTGTAAAGATATGACCCCTTCTCACTATGCTGCTCACTGACTGGGCAGGTCTGACTCATCGCGTGTGGCCAGTGAGGAAGCTGCAAAAACTAGGAGAGTGGATGGTCTCACTCACAGGGTTGGCAAAGTGGAAGTGTTACTGACTCCGGTGTTAGTCATGAACTCAGCTCAACCCATGCCTGGTTCTACTACTTATGGGTAGGCTGGACTTCGTTCAAGCACAGTGGTGTCAGGGTGGTCACAGTTTTTTATTCAATGAAAGTTTTCAAAGACTATGACAAGGGAAGCTCCCATGCCTTGCTGAGTTGCGGGCCTAGAACTGACAGCATTTCATATTCATATCTGCTAAATGTTGTGGTCAGAAAGTCCCAGGCCCCAAGAACAAATTTTAGAAACCATGTGAACTTGTGGGTGTCTTATAGTCTGTCATCTTAAGACATGGTAGACTCTCACTGTAAATCATATCAAATCATGCCTATTGCTTACATCAAACATCACTCTAAGGCCTACATTTGTGGTATAGAATCTAGGCCAATAAATCCAAAGGAGCAGTCTAGAATCTGAAAATATCTGCTCACCGTGTCCCCTGTTAGTCTGGTTTTATGAAAGGTTTCTCTGGTTTAGCCTGAACGTTCTATGACTCTGGCTTTGAAGTTCATTCCAGCTACTGCTTTCTTTCCTTACTCACAGTCCTACTAGGCCGCTGGAAGTGACCCGTCCATTTTGAATGAACCTGTACATTTAGTTTGGAGGGCCCATATTCACCTCACTAATGAAGAGATCGGACCTTGGGTCAAGTAGACATAGGAGCTCTGTAGTATCTGGATGACGATGGTGTGTTACTTAATGAGTTGAGCTCAAGCTTGGAGCTCTACAGAAGGAGCTAAGTGTCCCAACCATGGAGCAGTATTCAGGTGACAGAGCACTGTTCATGTTTGTCCCCCAAGCATAAGTAAAAGTGTATTGAACTTGTCTTTTCTAAGACAAATTTTCATGGAGCAAAGTAATTGTTTGTAACTACATCATCAGAACATAGAAACTGCCATAATGAGACCCATCCAGAGGCCAAGTCTGTGGCCAAAGCAGACTTTTCTAGACAGAACAGTTCTCTAATAGAATTTTTGTTAATAAAAAATTAATTAATTAATTAAAATAAAAAAAACAACAACAAACCAAGTATGTTCATTTTGTCTCCCCAGTTCACTGGCTTAGAAGAACAGAGTAATGCAGAAGATGATGTTTTTAGACTGTGAAAGACTCTGATTCATTTGAAAAGTACAGAAGGGGAACCCAGGCACCCTGAGTCAGCACAGTACACTCAAGTGTTCCCGTGTAGTGTCAAGCCAGGGTGAGTCCAACTGGACTGCCGACCCGAGCCTCTTTAAACAAGCAGGACCACAAGAAATCTTTGATCTTTCCTTAGCAATGTGGCACAGAATAAACCTAGACTAACCTTCAACTCCAGTTCCCCTTAGTGCCTTCCTAACTAATCATTAAAACACAAAGAGAAAGAAAATAACTATGAAAATAGATACTGTAACAAAAGTTCATAATTTCAGACAGGGGACAGAAGAAAGAGAGAAAAGCAAGCTGTGGCAGACGTGTTAATCCGTCACTAGGTCTTCTGTAGAACTCCGAACTTGGGCTCAATTCATTAAGTAACACACCAGCGTCACCCAGATACCACCGAGCTCCTATGGTCTGATATCGTCACTAGTGAGGTGCAAATGGGCCCTCCAAACTGAACATGTTCCAGATCTCGATGCTTTTTCTTCAATCCTTCGATTTCCTTCTGACTACAAGCCTGCAACCCACGACTGCCTATTTTATATCAATATTTGATTTAATCAACTATAATGACTGCATAGTATTTCATCCTATGTTTATAGTATAACAAAATATAATCAATTGGTGAGCATAGAATTTGGATAGAGTTTCTCATTATTACACACAATTCTTTAGTGTCCAGTGTTGTCCCTATATCTGTCTTTGCTGAGACAGTGCAAAAACTGCAATCCCTTACTTGAAACTTGCTACTTTTATAGATACTGACAATTTTCTAAAAATTTTTAGATTCTAAATCTAAAAATTATGTGCTAATTTATGAGTTATCAACTGTTTATCAAGACCTACTTCCCCACAAGTAAATATTTAATTCTGTTTTTAAATAATTAGAAGAAACTCATTCAAACAATAAAATGCATATAGTACATAAACTTAATTAAATGACTTCTATCATTTCTATAAGTTTGTATAAGGGCTATTTTTTCCTAAGCTATGTTGTACTCAAAATGTAAAGTCCAGTTTGGGTAGACAAGTCTTTCTTAACTAGAGGCAAATACAGATAGTAAAAAGGAAGTGGGGGTATTTACAATTGCCATGTAAGAATAGGAATGGGGTAAGTAGCAAATACAAGACGGTGTTTACATTACACTGTTATAATTTATATTGTTGGCCTAACTGGAGTCTATTGTAGTAGCTCTAAGCCTTAACTTTGGCTCTGCCATCAGAAGAATTCCATCATTCAACAACAATTTGTTGAGCTTCTCCATGTACCAGGCTCTGTTCTAGGGTTGGGTATATGAGTGAACAAGAAAACTAAGAACAACATACTTTCATATACTCTAGGCTCAGGGAAATACAAATTCATTCATTCATTCATTCATTCATTCATTATTTAAAAAACAAGAACACTGTTTTTGGAGATACTGGGGAAGAGTAAGGATATTGTACCCTTGGAAGCAAGGCAAGACTTCTCTGAAGTTATGCATAAGATGAGCTTTTGTTTCATTGGTTGGTTTGGAGTTTTGTTTGTTTATTTTTTTGATACTGGGATCAAACCAGAATCATACTCATGAACACTTTACCATTCAGATACATCCCCAGCTCAGGTCTCAGAGAAGACCCAGGATAGAGAAGGAAAAAAAGGGCCTGGTGTGTAAATGAGAAGGCCAAGGACCAGGAGAAGACTGAGTGGGCAACTGGATGGGTTTGGAGACATTCATTTCTCTTCCAAGTCATTAGACTGTGTTAGGCATTAGAATGACATAGTCTCTTTAAAAGCTGGCTAATACACTATTTGGCACTTGCTACTGGGAGTCCTTAGACAAGATAGAGGACCTATCTTAAAGTATAAGTAATCACATAGAGTTAATAGAGGTTATGCATAGAAGGCATTTTACAAATTATCTGGCACATAATGATTGTTCAGCAAATGTTTTTACCTAAGTCATTATCACAAAATTAAATAATTAAATAATTATGAGCAGAATTGGGCAGAAATCACTATCCATATTATCAAAATTCATTCTTTTTCCATATTCTGAGAGTCTACAACTTTACATACTAGACATTGCCTCTTCCCTGACTCTCTAATACAGGGGCTTTCAACCCTCCTAATGCAATTCCTTTAATTGTTCCTCATGTCATGGTGACCCACAGCTATAGAACTATTTCATAATTGTAATTTTGATAGTGTTATGAATCATAATGTAAATAATTTTAGAGACAGAAGTTTGCCAAAGGGATCACAAACTATAGGTTGAAAACTACTGCTCATCTACAAATCTTGGTTATTTATGTGTATGATCATGCCCTGACTCTATGTATCGATCTATCTATTTATCTACCTATATATATATATATAGATGTATAAATATATATATATGTATATATATATATATATTTATCTATCTATCTCTATCACACACACACACACACACACACATACACACACACAAATTAGATTACTATCTTTGTGGACTCCAAATCTCACATATAAAGCAAACAGGTAAGTAAGTGGATCCATGACTAGAAGGTACATGTAGAACAAAAGTCTTGGGAACAAGAGAAAGGTGAGCATGCTTCAGATTAAAGTATTTAATTTGATAAAAATTTAAGCAATGGGTATCTAAAGTGTATAACTGAAAATTGTCTGCCATGATCATGATTTTGTGGATCTACATAACACTAGACACCGTGCTAAAGTCATAAGAGAAGACACAGCCCTGATGATTTACTGATTGCTTTCCCATCTTGCTTCATCTCTTTAGCAACCCCTGAGAAACACGAAAGAACAACTTCTTGTATTTGCCAAGGTACTGAAAACTATGAGTAAGAAAACCAAAATTGTGAAACTTGTACTTTTTCTTTTGCTTAACCATTACTTTTCAAATTGTATGCCTAGATCTATTTGTATGTGCACACAAACCTTTGGGAAAGTTTATAAACAGTAAGGAACCCAGGTTCTAGGTTTTAATACAAAGAGTCACAGAGGTCTTGGAAACAGTTGTCCACTGATCTTCCATCTCAACAAGAAAACTATTTCTCTAAATTTAAAATTGTAGAATGGTTCTATATACAAAGATGGAGACTCACAGTTAATTTAATACCAGTTCAATTAATAGAACTAGTAAAATGGTAGCTTAGAAGGAATTAGCCCTTTTTATTGGAGATTGCCCTATGACATATAAAATATTGCACTGTCCATTGTCTTATTTCAATCTTCACAGTAACTCTAAGAAAACATGGCAGATTATACATCTGTGTTCTATAGACAGACAAGCTGACACTGAGTAAGGGATTCATCTCATTTTGTGTGTTCACATGCATGTGGAAATCAGAGGACTGTCATGGGGGTCAGGCCTCAGAAGATATTCACTGGTTGTTTCTCTAAGACAGGGTCTTTTGTTGGTCAGACACTTCCTAATTAGGCTAGGCTGGCTGTCCAGCAAACCCAAAGAATCCCCCTGCCTCTCTCTCCCAACTGCTGAAATTACAAGTGTGCACTGCCATATCCAATTTTTTTTTTTTTTTACGTAGTATTTGGAGATTGGAACTCAGCTCTTTAAGTTTGCATGGATGCACTTTACTGACTCTCTCCATGTCCAAAGCTCTTATTTCATGAATACTAACATATTAGATCTTTCCTCATATTCATCAACTTTAGTTCTTGGAACTATCTTACATGGTGGGGTTTACTTTTGTCGTCATTAGCAGCAGCATCTACATGAGGAAATTGAGAAGCTTGTTATTAAGCAAGTTACCCTTGGTGACTCAACTAGTAACCTAGAAGGGCAGGATTTAAACTCAAGTAGACTCAGATGGGTAATTCCTGAGCTGTCATTATGTTGCCCCTTGAGTGACAGCCTCTCTCCCACCAATTTCAGTCCCTTGTGCATTGGATTTAACCATTGATAAAGGACATGTCTTGAGCTTACATAAAAGATTTAAAGCACCTCTACACATTTCTAAACATTATCAATCTGGGTGACCAGTGACTATGCTTCATCTCCAGTGTGATGGAGAACCCATATGCAAAGTGCCTATACCCTGGCACAATGTATGCAACTGTCAATTACTGAGCCTTTGACATGCCTGGCATTGTGCTAAATGCTTTGCTATGTATATATGAATGTCATGAATATTAAAAGTGTTTTTCTTCCTTGACATGCTAGATCCAAACCTGACTCTTTGTAAATTAAACCCAAAAATTTTTATATTGATGCACATAGGAAACTATGTTCATGGTTATAAGGGACTGTCAGTGTTGAAACCACATGTTCATAATAAATTAAAGAGGCAAAATACAAATAGGAATACTTAAGTCCTGAGCAGGAGTCATAACCTAGAGAGAGTTTGCTCTTCAGGCAAAGAAAAACTTAACACAAGAGTTACATATGTACTTACATATATGCACACACACACACACACACACACACACACAAACATGCAAACATAGTATAGTATAGCATAGTATAGTATGATATATAATAGTATAGTGTATATATAGTATATATAATATTCCTAACCGAGTCAATGAACTGTAAACAAGTTATCTCCTTCAACCCTTTTAATAGTATGCTTTATTGATTTTAATAGTATGCCTTATTGATTTTAATAGTATGCCTCATTGATCTTTTGAAACTGAAAGCTCAAGAAATAAGGGTTAAAGTATATTAACTGAGTTTTACAAAAGAAACCTAAAAATTATTTTCACAGTTATTTTTTTTAAAAAAATTCACACATTCTGTAAACCCACAATACTGCAGTCACCCATGCTTAAAACTGTAGATCAGAAAGAGGTGATCCCAAAATGATGTTAGTACATTCCTTTAGTCAACAAGTATTCACTAACCAAGGTCTTACACACTTTCTGTTAGATGAAGTAAAAAATGAAACATAGCATCCCACTTCTGACTATAGAATCCACAGTCGAATAAGCAAAAGTAACCCCAGGAAAAGTAGCCATGATTCAGATGTGTGGATGGCTACTTCCTATGTGCTGTGCCCTGACCAGACGGCATAGAAAGGGTTACAAGAAATAGTGTGACACTAGGCAGGAATGCTACTCCTTTTCAAAGCACTGAGGGGTAGCAGAGTGTGGGGTGTGTGTGTGTGTGTGTGTGTGTGTGGTTTTATGTGTATGTACGTGTGTGCACTCTTTTAAAGTATGTTGCAAATCACTGAACTTCAGAGAAAGACCGGAAATGTAGAATATATTCTACAACCAATATAAATGATATTGATTTTCAGATGATCTACTCCTTCATATTTCTCATGCTGCCTCTCCCTGCTGTTACTGCAGAGCACTGAGTTGCCCGTGTGTTTCCTGGAGCCTACTAAGAGGCCCAGATCACCACACTGCAATATCAATCATGCCTTTATGATTCATCTCTCCTAAAAGCCGGCACTGAAATGATAATGCACTAACCTGTCTCCAGTTAATGGCAAAATAATGGTTGCTTGGGAAGAAAACACAATGAAGGACAATCTCATTTCAGGGCTGCAAAATAAGGAAAGAGGCAGTTAAAACATTTTTAAAAGAAATATTGGTACAATACAAAAGCAGAGCCAGGGAGTCTCATTTAAAATTAGTCTCACAGAACAGTCCCCACTTCCCTTAAATGGAACTCTCTAAGCAGATCAACTAACTGTGCTGAGCCTTCTGGTCTGCACTGCATTTCTTTTTATGCAGTCAGAGCTTCTCAGCTCTCAAAACACTTCTCCATGAATTACTGGAGTTTACATCTAGAAAGAATAGCTGGCTCTAGTCTCTAGGCTGCTGCAACACTCTTTCCTAGGAAAATGCTCCTACCTTAGCCCTTCTCCTACATCTCCGTGCAGGAGGCCACACCCTTCACGTAGGGCTGGAGAGAAGCCAGCTTAACTTAGAAGCCACAGTTATGATAAGAGTCCAGACCAAAATAATCACCGTAAATACTGTAAATACTTAAACTTCTTACTATTTAATAAGTACATTTCTTAATACTTTGAGCATTGAGAAATCACTTTTTGATTTGGCATCTCAATCTGTCTTCTAGGACTCGGGCACTAATGTCACCGAAATGTGGTTGTTTTTAGAAAATCATATGCTAATGTTGCTCAGGTCTGAAACTGCAGAGTGAAACTAAGACACAAGCTGAAAGGTCAAAGTTCTCTCCAAAGCCCCTAGATCCTGGGTGCACTGTGCATGACTGCAGCCATCTTTTATTCATTTCCCACAACATATAATTAGTGACTGAGCAACTACACTTGAGCCAGAGAACAGTATATGCTATAGAAATCCAAACTTGCAAACCAGATAAGAGCCTCATTTTCTTCAGATGTGACATTGAAATAATCCATGGCTTCTGAGTAACACTGTATGACATTCCCAGCACATTCAGTGATTGAATCAGAAACTTATAAACAACTGTCTATCTGGCTTTGACAGTTATAGATCTAAGCTCTTATTTATTTTCCTTGCTTAGATGGTTTTGCCTCAGACCCTGTCCAGGAACCAGAGCGCTATCTTTGGCTCCTGAAGCAAGAGACTGATGATTGAACACCAACAGGCATACATTTTTATAGGGATAGCTTTATGGCTGCCAATAACCAAAGCGGGGATTGCCTAGGCCTCTACAGATTGTTTGAAGTTACTTGCAACATGACTTTCAAAATGTTTTGATCATCCAAGCCTGTTTTACAGAAAACATTTGGGCTCACAAGACTGAAGGAGGCAATATTTAATGACACAGCTCCTATTCATGTCCTTCCCATTATCCTGATAAACTTACATTTGTTCCTGGCATCAAAAAAAAAGGGGGGGGGAGCCACAAAAAAGCATGGCATCTAAGGGTTATTTTTAAATAGGGAATGCCACTAATTTCTGGTTACTTCTAAATAAGAGAGTAAGCTGGATTTACCAGCAGCCATGCTTTTTATAGTGGAGAAGAAAAAAAAAACCAGTGTTTGCTAGTGAAGCCTCCTGCATATATAGAATGGTTACATTTTAAACCAGCCACACACCCACACATTGTGAAACACAACTCATTTCTTTAAATGCACACCACACACACACACACACACACACACACACACACACACACGTGTTTTTTCAGCTAGTGGGTTATTAACACATGTTCATTTATAGTTTTCCGACACTCTTAAATGTGGACGTTTACAGAGCCAAGTATGTGAACTCGAAAATATAGTATGGATACTATTAGAATAAAATGTATTTTTTTTTAATGCGGTAAATTATGAGAAAACACAACTCCAAACAGACAAACCTCGGAAAGGAAAAGACAGTAAGAGCTGTATTTGAAGATGCTCACTCACAACCTGGGCCAAGTTCCTGGGAGCCAGATAAAATGAACTTCCAAGAGTTAACTGAAAGACTCGACCAAACACCATGTGTGAAAGGGCCACCTTAAGATGTTTAAAATTCAACATTTTGATTTCAGAAAAGATTTTCTTTGCAAAGGGTTTCAGAGCAGAAACCCGGCTGTTTGTTTCCTCTCCAATGCTGAGAAGGGTGCAATGGGGAGACATACCTCACAAATCTCTCTGTCAGCTGGTGGACAAAATTATAAATTTCAATCCAGTTATTTGCTACACTGCCAGACCTGAAAAGGAAGATAAACTGATCAGAAAGAAAATTGATATATTTGACAAAACATGGTCCTTAATGGCAAAATCATTTCTTGGGTTCTACAAGGCACATGACGGGGGCTGCAGGGGCTCCTGGGGCAGGAGACTGGCTCCCATCTTCAGAGTGGAGTGCATGTTCACGTTCAGAGCTGAAACTTTAGTGTGTGGGCTGAATTAAGGAAACCAGGAAGGGCACACTTCTTTGGGGGCAACTTGCTTGTTAACAGTTTAGAGTGAGACCTGGCTTTTCAAAATAAAAACACAAGCCCTCATTTCTCAGGAAATGCAAACCACATTGGGTATATTAAGCCTTTTTTTTCCCTTGGCTCCCACGAAAGCACTGTGATCAGGACAAAATTGGGCAAACTTTAGAATGTCTGCAGGGGTCTAGAGGATGGTGATAAAGAGGCCAAAGAGGCACAAAAGTTTCTGGGATGAAACAAGCTGCAGGTGGCCACACTTCCATTTCCCAAGAGTCTCCAGGACAAAAAGCGGACGCCTCTCCTCTGGAGAACCAACTAGCCTTGGAGTCTCACCGCCTCTATTCCTGAACAGCTAATGAGCTTGCTTTTGAAAGGAATCAGCCACATGCACGCTAGGGAGAGTTCCCATTGCCTTCCCCAGAACCCAAACACATCTCAACTTCAGTCCTAGCTGACCCAGCGTTGCCCTCCCTCCTAGGAGACCCTGACTCCACAGTCTTCCTTCACTCACTTGTCCAGGACGAAGTACAAATCGAAGGCTTTTTTGCAAGAGGGCTGCTCCTGGGCTTGCAGAAACGACCCCGGACCGCCCACAGTCAACAGCCACAGGCCAGGGAACAGCCAGCTCCCAGGGCTGCGCGCCCGGGACCGACCCGCAACCATCCTGTGGCCCGGGCCCGGCAGCTCCCTCCAGGTCACAGCCCCTTGGGCTCCGGGATCTGGGCTCCCAGCTTCACGGAGCAGAGATGCAAAAGAGGCGGAGTCACCGGGGATTCACCCCGGGGCAAGCTGAGAGGGGCTGGGACGCCCGCTCCAAGCTCAGAGCCACCCAACAGCTGCCACCGAGGAGAGACAGCGAGGTCCTGGGAGGACAAAGAGAGTCTCCGCGGCCGCTACAGTTGCCGCCGGAACTCTGGGCAAATCCCAGCGGACAGAGTCCAGTCCTCCCACTCCGGATTCCGGAGAGTTGCCGCAGACAATGAGGCCCGCGGCGACAGCTCTCAGGACAAGTTCCTCGAGGCCTCCCGCCGAGTCTCCGCCGCCCACCCGGGAGCAGAGAGGCTGGCGTCCAGCTGCCGTGGTGAGCTGCGGGACAGGCGCCGGAGGACCCCTGGATCGCTGCGGGAACTCAGCCCAGTCCTCCTCTTCCGCCTCTCTTCCTCGGACCGCCCAACTCCTCGTCGCACTTTACAACTTTCTTCCCTGCCCCGAACCTGGCGCCGCGCCTTGGGGCGAGCCTCTGCAGCCTGGGATGTTGAGCGCCCCGGGGAGCGGGAGCGGCAGGACTCGAGGCACCCCGGGCCTGGAGGGGTGAGAGCTGACGAGTGTGCTCGTGCCAACCCGAGGGCGGGGCGCCGGGAGGAAGCCCGCCGAGCCACACAAGCACACTTATGGGTTCGTGCTGAGCGGCGGATGACTAACGCCTGCCAGATTTCGGAAGGGAGAGAGGAGTTCTGAAAAACAAACGTCCTCTAGATACTAAACATACCCAGCTCTCCCACAAGCTAGCCCGGCCTGTTTTCTCCAGCTGTGCTGGAACGGCCCTCCGCGTGGTGTAGAAACTCAAGACCAGCTGTCTGGTGGATAGTGATGGCCTTATGCCTCATCCCTCCGCACCCCCCATCCATCACACACCGACCTAGTGATGCAGGCCTTAGTGTTTAAGAAGGGGGACTTCCTCTTTTCTTCTTCTCTCTTTCTTTCTTGAAATTTTCCCATTTTTCATTAATTCTGAGAGTTTCATGTGACAAGTATTGATCATATATATTTTCACACCACTCCCAACTCCCTCAAACTCCTCTGACATCAACTCTCACCTCCCTACATATATCCCTTAACTTCCTGTCCCTTTTTCCTTTTTTCAAGAACCCATAGACTCCAATTTCAGCAGTCCATATACTCCTGGTCCACGTGGGGACCATCCACCGGAGTAGGTTTAACCTACAAAGGACACATATCCTTAAAGAAAACTCCAGCCCCACTCAGAAGCCTTCTACTGTGCATAGCTCCAGGGTGGGTTTCTCATAGACGTTCCCCACTCCCTGCTAGCATGTTGACTGGCTTGATCTTCTGCGGGTCTTGTGTGACAACATCAGCGACTGTGTATTCATGCGTGCAGCAATCCTGTCATACCCAAAGGGCAGTGCTGTGCTCTGATGCCCCAGAACTTTAAGGAAGGCTTGTGATTTATATGTCCCCATTTGTGGCTGAACAATCCACAGGCATTTATTCTCTTCAATTTGACCATTTGTGGCTATGAGGTCTAAGAGTCGCGCTGATCTACGAGTAGAGAGAGACATGAATTCTGAGGGCCATTTGCTTTGATGTCCTTTTATTGGCCTTATAGTAGGTTCGTTCGTGTGGCCTGTGGAGCACCACAGCCATGGGTTTTTGGCCAGACTTACAGTATCAGGTATGTTTCTTTGGAGTGGGCCTTAAACCCAATCAGAAAATGGTTATCATCCTATACCATTTGTACCATTATTGTAGAAATGAACATATCGAACCATGCTAGCCATTCTTGTGGCTTGCAGGCTTCACTGGTAGGCGGGACTATTGTTTGCTTTTCTCTCTTGGCAGCTCACATAATCATTCTAAGACTATAAGAGCTAGACTTCAGGGAGACTACAGGTCAATTCCAGATGGATTCCTCAAAGTCCTGTGTCCAAACTGTGTGCTGTCTACAGCAAAAGGGTATTGACTTCTGGTAGGCAACCAAGAGTAATGGTAATAACCTGTATTAATTTAGGTTTGGGACACTCGTGATCAACAACTTAAAGGGAGGTTATCCCACACCTGTCACTGTACTTTTTTGTTGTTGTTGCTGTTGTTGTTGTTGTTGTTGTTGTTGTTTTTGGTGTTTTGTTTTGTTTTTCGAGACAGGGTTTCCCTGTGTAGTCCTGGCTGTCCTGGTACTCACTCTGTAGACCAGGCTGGCCTCGAACTCAGAAATCCACCTGCCTCTGCCTCCCAAGCGCTGGGAATAAAGGTGTGCATTACCACCACCCGTCATGTCACTATACTTTTAATTTGCATCTCTTCCAACCAAGAAAAAGCAAGGGAAAATCACACCTATCTTGTCACATTCTCTCTGAATCCCTTGAATCCCTATCAAGGATTTCACCTTGAAAAGGCTAAGTAGTGGAGGAGATAAATCTGAGCTACTTGGAACTCTTGATAATTGGCTCCTTTTGCCCCTGGTTTCTTGACTCATTCTTGCTCATCTTGTGGATTTTGATGTCTTTTCTTACACCCAAATTATAGCAAAATACACTCTCTGTACTCACACTCAGCACTTCCTGGATCACAAGGCCAATAGAAGGAACTGATATACTAAACCACTGCAGGCACTCATGGTTCTTTGTTGGCTTGTGTAGGTGATGAATTCGGCATAGTTCTAGAAGTCTTGTATTTCACTAGCTTGCTCAGGCAAGACTGACCACAAGCTAGGACTTGACAAGAGATCAATAGTCAACCAAATCATGTTTGTGTAAAAACTATTTACTGGTTTTTGGTCATTAGGGCAACCAGCTGTCCTGATTCTCTGCTTACTGTGGGAAGTCCAAGGACATGGGCTAAAGCTAAAACTAGGTCAGTCCCTCCTTGGGAGTGTCCCTGGCAAATACTGCTGCTGACCATGCTTTTCACAAGCAATAATGAAGGTGATGAGAGCCAGAATACGCTTGGAATTCTCTCTGGGCCGTGTTGAGCTGGGACAACAGCACCACTTCCCTTTTCCATCCCTAAGGGGACTAAGGGCTTGGGTGAGCACAAAGTTTCAAACCAAGTTTCCTTCCCTGTAAGAATGGGAAAAGGACGGAGAGTTTCGGGAATTTGAAGTAGGGGGAGGACAGGAAGGAAAAAGGAAGAGATGACGACAGACACTCGTGCTCCATTTTATATCATTATTTATGAACTAATCTTTGTGAACAGATGTTTGTTGATACCTATGATGTGTCTTACAACATTCTAAGCTAAAATTCTAAGCTGTCCAGTGGCTAAGAGCATGCACTCTAGGCAGAGGACCAGATTTCACTTCCCAGCACCTATGTCTGGAGGCTCATGACTTCCTATACTCAGCTCCAGGGTGTGCAAAGCCCTCTTCTGGCATCTGTAAGCAACCTGTATGTATAATACTTACACACAAACACACACATATACACATAATTTAAAAATAAGTTAGAATGCTATACACCCTAATCTCAAGAAATTTGCACAGAAATTAATTTATTTTATGTACCTTTACCAACAAATAATAAGTAAACAAGCAAATGAGTAACATAAAGGCAAACATTTAAAAACGTCTTTTAGGTCTAATTAAAAAAAAAAAAAAACAACTGTATTACCTACAAGCAAGCTTCTTTGCCTGGCCGCCTCAGTGATGGACGTGACTCTGAGATGTTGAGTACTAGAAGTGATTCATACACACATCACATCGGAAGTGATTCAGTGTGTGGTATCTAGAGTGATTCAGAGGAAGAAAATAAATCTCCAGTGCCTACAGGTGAGAAAGCCTATTTCAGCTTTTATCAGGCATGGTCATAAAAGAGCTAAATTTCCCCTATGTCTGAACAAGTTCCTGTGAATGGTTTGGGGAGGTGTAATCAGCTGTAAATTATATTCTCTGTGTATAAGACCACTTAGGATTTCAGTCTACATTATAAGAAAGTTATCAACATCTGCATTTGGGACTAGATGCTTAAAACCCAGGTTCCTAGAAAGAGACATGAAACTAAGACCACATGCGAATTGGAGCGTACTCTCAGGAGAGGAACCTATGAGAGGAAGAATAGAGAAACGGTCCCAAGCAGGGCATAATTGCACAGGAAACCTCAGCCATCCTCAAAAGCAACTCTGGAGCTGAAATGATCATTTATAGTTGTCCCGAACAGAGGAGAGAGGCAGGGGCCTGGGTTCTGTGTTTATTCATAGAAAAGTCATCAAATTTGGACGGCCTCTCAACTAGGGGCACAAGCTCTGGTAGGAAACATGCTTTGGCTAGCCACAGTTATCAGGAACTCAGCTGGGAGCTGTCACTGGCAGCTTTCTAGGTGAGAGGGGTGTCCTAGTCCTGAAGCACAAATCCAGATGTGCAAATGTAGCATCTACAGTCAAAGCATCTAGAACATCCCTACAAGCCAGGGCACTGAATCTGCTTTGAGGGAGCGTCCAGAACACCACAATATGCCAGGAGTCGGAATCTACTTTGATAAATGCCTTCTCTTGTATGAACTTGGGGCTTCACAAACCAGCTCAGGAATAGACTGACACACTGGAAGAAAGAGTCATATAGTTATATCCCTTCTCCAGTGCTTTCTGGACTGGCCCTGTCCCAGGTCAGCTTCTCAGTTTTCAGTGGAGTTAGTCTAATATTATTCCATGTATTCATGCTTCCTACACTCTCCAATTATGTTTCACTTTTTCAGGTATAAAACTGCTTGTAAAAATTACTCTGACAGTGGAATCCAGTTTCCTAACAATTTATGACTCTCAACAACAGTATCGCAACTTGACTCTGTACTCTCATCTCTACCAAACACAGTTCCTTACCAACTTCATACACCAGAAAAATCAGGATCTTCCCTGTTCCCCTCACAAGTACTATTGCATCTTCAAGTCTTACCTCATTTTATCATGTCCACTTTCCCTTATACACATGCTAGGTGTCTGTGCTGTCTCCTCTCCTCTTCCATTCCATTGCTGAAATGATTCAGTCAAAATCCCCTAGAAGGCCAACTAAATTTTGAATACCAAGAGGAAGGGTAGGAGCTCAGAGCAGACTGTCTGAGACTGAGTGAAGTAAGGATGCCCCACATACTGAAAGGGGTGGCCTAGGGTTGGTATCAGAACCTGGGAATGGTGAGGAAGACAGCCACATGAGAAGGTGGTGTCTTTTCACAAGTCAAAAGCTAAGCCTAACACTGAGGTAACACTAGAGTCAAAAGGTCACTGAGCCTAAGAAGAGGAGAAAGGCTTTGGTGTGGGAAAGCCTGCTTTGTGATGCCTACAAACTTGCAAAGCCCTGGAACAAAGTAGCAGATTCAGGATCTGAGGAGAGTTTTTACTTCAAAGGTGACTTTTTTGACAACATCTTCATGTGGAGGAAGGCAAAGGGCTCCAACAGGCTGAAGTTAATTGCTTACAGTCTTTGTTAAAGGGCACTGATCTCTATCAGGAAGGCAAAATACTCATGGCCCAGTCACCTTCGAATGTTCCATTTCTGAGTATCATCACCTTGGAATTTGAGTTCCAATATAAGAACTTGTGCATTCAAACCAGTAGATACAGGCTAAACAAATGGCTACACTCAGTATATACTGTTACACAACAATAAAACTAATGAACTATTGAAACAGACAAGCTTGGTTCCATCTCAACCAAAGTACGCGGAACTTGCAAAAATTCCCAATCTAAAATGGATAAACTCTGAACTAGTTAGGATCATCATTGCATTGACCAAAGCTCTAAGGTCAAGAATCGACAAATGGGACTTCATAAAACTGCAAAGCAAAAGACACTGTCAATAGGACAAAACGGCAACCAACAAATTGGGAAAAGATCTTTACCAATCCTATATCTGATAGAGGGCTAATATCCAATATATGCAAAGAACTCAAGAAGTTAGACTCCAGAGAACCAAATAACCCTATTAAAAATGGGGTACAGAGCTAAACAAAGAATTCTCAACTGAGGAATACCGAATGGCTGAGAAGCACGTAAAGAAATGTTCAACATCCTTAGTCATCAGGGAAATAAAAATCAAAACAACCCTGAGATTCCACCTCACACCAGTCAGAATGGCTAGGATAAAAAAAACTCAGGTGACAGCAGATGCTGGAGAGGTTGTGGAGAAAGAGGAACACTCCTTCATTGCTGGTGGGACTGCAAGCTGGTAAAACAACTCTGGAAATCAGTTTGGCAGTTCCTCTTCAAATTGGACATAGTACTACCAGAGGACCCAGCTATACCACTCCTGGGCATATACCCAGAAGATTCTCCAACATGTAATAAGGACACATGTTCCACTATGTTCATAGCAGCCTTATTTATAATAGCCAGAAGCTGGAAACAACTCAGATGTCCCTCAACAGAGGAATGGATACAGAAAATGTACATCTACACAATGGAGTACTACTCTGCTATTAAAAACAATGAATTTATGAAATTCTTAGGGAAATTGATGGACCTGGAGAATATCATCCTGAGTGAGGTAACCCAATCACAAAAGAACACACATGGTATGCATTCTCTGATAAATGAATATTAGCCCAGAAGATCAGAACACACAAAGTACAAACCACAAACCATAAGAAACTCAAGAAGAAGGAAGACCAAAGTGTGGATATTTCGTTCCTTCTTAAAAGGGGAAAAAATACCCGTGGAAGGAGTTGCAGAGACTAACTATGGAGCAGAGACTGAAGGAAGTACAACCCAGAGACTGCTTCACCTGTGGATGCCAGCAAATGCTGACTGACAAGACCCTGATATAGCTGTCTCCTGAGAGGCTTTGACAGTACCCAACTAATACAGAAGTAGAGACTCACAACCATCCATTCGACTGAGTATAGGGTCCCCAATGAAGGGGCTAGAGACAGGACCCAAGGAGCTGAAGGGTTTGAAGCCCCTTAGGATGAACAACAATATGAACTAACAAGTACCCTCAGAGCTCCCAGGGACAAAACCACCAACCAAAGAGTACACATGGTGGGACTAATGGCTCCAGCAGCATATGTATAGCAGAGGATAGCCAAGTTAGTCATCAGTGGGAGGAGAGGCCCTTGGCCCTGTGAAGGTTCTGTGCCCCAGTGTAGGGGAATGCCAGGGCCAGTAAGCAGGAGGGGGTGAGGTGGTGAGCAGGGGATGGGGGTGAGGGAAACAGGAGTTTGTTTTAGTTTTTGTTTTTTTCTTTTCTTTTTGTTTCTTTTTCTTTTCTTTCTTTCTTTCTTTTTTTTTTTTTTTTTTTTTT
>NW_022196905.1:90232108-90259616 GCF_008632895.1 Mastomys coucha
TTTTGAGGGGAACCTGGAAAAGGAGATATCGCAATAAAGAAAACATCTAATAAAAATAAATAAATAAATATTGGAAGAAAAAAATTAGATTCAAAAGAAAAAGAGACACTCATCTTGAGAGTGGAAGGGCTCAAGCAAGGCGAGCTAACCAGGAGGGGCTGGAGGCAGAAAGGGAAAAGGAAAATGATGCAATTCTATTCCAATTAAAAACACATTTAAACAAATAAGATGAAATGCAATTGAGGAAGGCAATCAACATCTGTCTTCCATATGTGTTCTTGTGCTCTTGCACACAGACACACACACATACACACACATGTAACTAAATTTTGTATTTCATTGTATGTAATGAAAAGAATATTGTATTACTTGGTGATATGACTGACTATGCTAGACATATAACCTGAATCCAATCATGAAAAATCATTATACACCTCCAAACCAATAGGCTGTCTATAACCCCACTAGCCTGGATCCTTGAAATGTATCAAGAAAAGACTTATGAATTGTTACACATCAAAGACAAAGAGATATGGCAACCAGATGAAATACACAGTTTTTAAGTGAATCACTTAAAAAGTGAGCTCTGAAGGACTTTATTGAAGTGATTAGAAAAACTTTAGGCCTCTATTGAAGAGTGCCTGGACTTTGGGAAATACAACCGAAGCCCTTGGATATGGTGGCTTGTGACAAGAACAATTCATTCTCAAAGTGGCCCAGGAGAAAACGACCCTTTATATTTGTAACTCCTTCGTAAATCTGAGATCATTTCAAAGTTTATATAGGAAGATGAGACTTAGGAGCTATGACAATCATATACAATACTGAGTTCTAAATTTTTCCCAGTGCAGAACATAACTGTTACTAGGGACTTTGGTAGAACTGGAGTGAATTCATTTTTCTAATAGTATCAATTAGTACCCAACACTATTAATGTTCATGTTACTGTACCAGTATGAATTTTCTACTTTTGACAATTCAGAGCATGGTTGGCTAGTTATAGGCAGCTTGTGTAGCCAATCAGTGAGCTCCAGGTACAGCAAACCCTGTATAAAAATTTAAAGTGGAAAGCAATTGAGGAAGACATCTAATGTCAACCTCTGACTTCCACATGCGAATGCCAAGCTCTGCCTCCATATTTGTAGTCACAAAACCAGAGTACTTCATACTGCCTGATATATAAACATACATACATATGTGTATATATATTTATTTCTATTATAAAATGTTATACAAGTTGGTTATGTCAGACATTAATGATGTATAGGAACTCTATGCCAATCTAATACTTTTAAACATAAAATTAATTCTTTTTTCTAAGAATATACCTTCTTTTTCTTTTTTTCTTTTTAAGATTTATTTATGTATTTTTATGTATGTGAGTAGCTGTACAGATGGTTGTGAGCCTTCATGTGGTTGTTGGGAATCAAATTTTTAGGATCTCTGCTCACTCCAGTTGGCCCTGCTTGCTTCACTCAGTCACTGCTTGCTCCATCCCAAAGATTTATTTATTATTATACATAAATACACTGTAGCTGACTTCAGCTGCACCAGAAGAGGATATCAGATCTTATTACAGATGATTGTGAGTCACCATGTTTCTGGAAATCGAACTCAGGACCTTTGGAAGAGCAGTCAGTGCTCTTACCGGCTGAGACATCTCACTAGCTCGCAAAATTAATTCTTAATTTGAAAATTGTTTTGAAATTTTAAGAATATAACCAAATATTTAATATAGCCAAAATACCAATATTTGCTAGGCTCACTTTAAAAATTCTCTTTTATTCACAAAAAAACAATTCTTGGCTCCTAGTAATGCTGGACATTATTTTTTTCTTTAATATCTTTAGTTTTCAGCCATTATACCTTCTGCTTTATTTGTAGTATATTATTATCTATTAATCACTGGATATAATAATAACTTCTTACTAATTTCTAAAGGATAAAATTTGTAATTTGCTATAAATTATGAGATGTTTTTAAAAGAATTTACCAAGCTGGTTAATGAAATGAAAATGGTCCACATTGGCTCATATGTTTGAGTAACGAATTAGTTCTTAGTTGGTGGAACTATTTGGGAAGGATTAGGATATGTGACATTGTTGGAGGAAGTATGTCACTGGAATGGGCTTTGATGTTTCAAAATTACATGCTATACCATGTTAGTGTGCATTCTTTCTCTCTCTCTCTCTCTCTCTCTCTCTCTCTCTCTCTCTCTCTCTCTCTCTCTCTCTCTCTCTCTCTCTCTCTCACACACACACACACACACACACACACACACACACACACACACACACACACACCTTGCTGATCAGGAGGTAGCTCAGCTACTCCAGCAACACATCTGCCTGCTGCCATGATCCCTGCTGTGGTGATAACAGACTAAGTCTCTGAAATTGTAAGCAACTCACACACATGGAATACTTATAAAGACATTTTCTTGATTATAGTGTTTTGGCACATCAATATAAAAGTGACTAAACACTGGGCATGGTGGCATATATGTATAATCCTCAATATACAATATTCAAAAGAAAGTATTCAATATTCAAGAGGCTGAGCTAGGAGTCACAGAATGAATTCAAGGCCAACCTGAGGGACTTAGTGAGGCTCCTCTAATAACAAACAAACAAACAAACAGTTGGCGATGCTTCTCAGGGAGCTCAGGGGTAAAACACCTAATACATGCTTGGGCTTGCATTCAACCTCCAGTACCTCAGAAACATGTTTTTTTTGCTAAGTTGCATTATTACAGAAGGTTGAAATTATTTTTGAATATTTCAATTCTACCAGAAAAATATTGATCAGCCAATATTTTTTTCATGAACCCTGACCTATTTGTTTCTATTCCTATTAGTGTCTCCTCTGTATGTCTCTGTATGGCATGTTTATTTCTCACACAAATCCTCACTGCAGCTTCATTTAAATCCAGGTTTGAAATTCTAGTCATTGTCTTCTGTCTTCACATCCAAATGGGAACTAGGTACTCATTAAAACAAAATTAAAGAAAACAAAGCATACGATAAATGATTAGCATGACAGGCAATGGAGATTGATTCATTCAACACTCATCTCTCTGGACACTAGAAACGCTGAACATGGTTACTTCCAATATCTTCTTCTGCATCCTTGCCCGCTGGTTTCCAATAAACCCCTGTTTATTCATGCTGGACTCTGGACCAGAACTGAGTTTCCCAGGTGAAGAATTAGGGCATGGTATCTTTGCATGGAGATCAGGTCATGGCATAACAATGAAGGACACCAAAGTGGTTGTACCTTTTGCACTCCCAGCAGCAATGGAGGAGTGTTTTCCTTGATCCACCTCCTTGTCAGCATGCGTTACCACTTGCATTGCTGATCTTAGCCATTCTGACTGGTGTAAGATGAAATCTGTGGCCAGGCAGGAACCCCATGGGAGTAAGTGATAGTGACACCCACCCACCCACAAAAATTTTGACCCAAAAGTTACCCTGTCTAGAAGAAATGTAGGGATTGGGGAGGGAGCAGAGACTGAAGGAATACCAATCAATAACTAGTCCAACTTGAGACCCATCCCATGGGCAAGCACCAGTCACTGACACTATTAATGGTATCCTGTTAGACTTGTAGACAGGAGTCTAACATGGCTGTCCTCTGAGTCCTCCATGGACTGAGTGACTCAGACAGATGCAGATACCCACAGCAAACAATGGATGGAGCTTGGGAACTCTTATGGAAAAATAGGAGGAAGAATTGTACCCCTAGGAGATACGAACTCCACAGGAAGACCAACAGAATCAACTATCCTAGACATATACTCAAAAGATGCCCACCACCCCATAAAGACACTTGCTCAACTATGTTCATAGCAGTTTTATTCATAATAACCTGATACTAGAAACAACCTAGATGTCCTTCAACTGAAGAATGGATAAAGAAAATGTGGAATTCACAGAGGAATACTATTCAACTATGAAAAAGAAAGACACCAAGAATTTTGCAGGCAAATGGATGGATCTTGGGAATATCATCCTGAGAGAGGTAACCCAGTCTCAAAGGGACAAGCACAGTATATATTCACTTATGAGTGGATATTAGCCATAAAATACGGGATGCTCATGCTATACTCCACAGACCCAGGGAGGTTGGACAGGAAAGATGGGACAAGCAAGGATGCTTGAGTCTTAGAAGGGGGAATGGAATGATTGTGGAAGGCAAATGGAGGGAGAGAACTGGGTAGAAGAGGAATCAGGAGGGGAGTCGGGGGAGGGGTTTCAGGGCTGGGTGTGGGGAAAGGCAGGGAGGATGGCTAGACAGCCATAAAAATGAATGGAAATCTACAACTGATAGGGGGTGGGGAGAGTGTAAGGAGTATCTCCAGCAAGAAATGGAAACTTGGGATAGAGCAGGCACCCAGGAATCAATGAGGATGTCCTTAGTTGTGACTCACAGCATTGGGGATATGGAGCCTGGAGGGGCTTCCCACTCTTAATATCCCTTTTCTTTGAGTGCAGCTAGTAGAGTGTTATGGTTTGTATATGTTTGGCCCAGGGAGTGGCACTATTTGAGGGTGTGGCCTTGTTGGAGTCACTGAGGCTGTGAGGTTTTAGACCCTACTTCTAGCTATCTGGAATCCAGTCTTCCACAAGCAGCCTTCAGATGAAGATGTAGAACTCTCAGCTTTGCCTGCACCATGCCTGCCTGGATGCTGCCATGTTCCATCCAGCCTTGATGATAATGGACTGAACCTCTGAACCTGTAAGACAGCCCTATATAAATGTTGTCCTTATAAGAGTTGCCTTGGGCATGGTGTCTGTTCACAGCAGTAAAACCATAACTTAGACATAGAGCTTCAGTCATCAAAGATGTAAACAAGTTGTCACTTTCTGTCATCTATATTAATGCTTAAGTTACTCAGTTAGGCTGCCACTTATCATTGTGAAAGAAGTATGATAAATAAGAGATGGTCCTAGTTTTGCCTCTGTGTTATTACAATAAACACCACCACCAATAGTAACATAGGGAGGAAAGTATTTATTTCACTTACAGGTCAAAGCCCATGTTTAATGGGAGCCAAAGTAGGAAATCAAGTAATTAACCTGAAGACAGAAACTGACCTAGGGACCAAGGAGGAACTCTGCTTCTCTGGTTTCTCAAGTAACTCAAGCCCACTTTCCCAAGGACGGCAATGTCCACAGTGAGTGAGGGCTCTTCTACATCAATTGGCAATTAATACAGTACCTCGCAAACCTGCCCAAAGGACCATCTGATAGATGAAATGTTTCCGTCCAGATTCCCTCTCCCCATAAACATCTAGGCATGTGTCAAGTCGGCAAAAACTAAGCAGTGCTGAGATGATTAATTGTGAATATTTCAATTATCTACTCTATTCTTTTGATATTATTCTTCTCCTTATAAATATGTATTCCTTGAAATAAACGACAAAGTTAGATTTTTAAAAGAAGGAGAAAGAAGGCAAGTGGAGAAAGAAGGGGAAGAGGAACAATACAGATAGATGGAGAATTTTGCAAACAAACATTTTTTGGCTATTTTAACATTCAATGTAGAAGTAGGAATTTTAGACAACAAGTGTTGGAATCTAGAACCAACATGAAAATCAAAAAAAATGAGATTAATTACAGAAAAAAGAGATTCAAAAAGGAAGCAAGTGCATTTAGCTATGAGTGATAAATCAAAAACATAATCTCTCAATCTGCTATTCCCAAATTGAACAAATTACATGTTTGTATTTATATCTACTTCCAAGAAGTTACAATGTATGACAATCCAGAATGATTTAAATGATAATAATATTTATTTTATGCTATGATAATAAAAAATTTGAAAATCTTATGAAGCTAATTTTGATAGTAACATTGTTTTAAGGTAATTGGTAGTGAATTATCTTTTATAAACATTTCCATTTTCAAACCAAGTGGCTTTGAGGTATTCAGGATTAACATTATCCAATATTGTTTCCTCTTCATCCAGAAGTTTCCTCCAAAGAAACAAATAATAAGAACAGGCTAGCCTGGGAGCACCAATGCATGCAGATAATGGAATTCATGGCTATGTGTCCTTGTTCCCAGTTGGAGAATGACAGCTAACAGCTAACATATCTTATATCTTATATCTTGCACCATATCTTATATCCATGGCTACTTGTTTTCACAAGTATTCTCTCTCTCTCTCTCTCTCTCTCTCTCTCTCTCTCTCTCTCTCTCTCTCTCTTCTCTCTCTCTCTCTCTCTCTCTCTCTTTCTCTCTCTCTCTCCATCTGTCTCTCTCTGTCTCCATCTCTGTGTGTGTGTGTGTATTTGTCTCTCTCTGTCTCTCCATCTCTCTCTCTTTGTCTGTCTCTGTCTTTCTTTCCCTTCCTCCCTGCCTGCCTTTCTCTTCCTTTCTCTCTCTCTTTCTGGAGTCATATGAAAAACATAAAAGCTCTTTTTACTTACTTCTAACTTGTTTATGTAACATTTTTAACAGCCACAGTGTTTCTACTCCAAGATATTTCAGCTTTGGATATTTAGCTGCTTTTTTTAAGATGAAAAGTTTGAAATGTAATTTTACTCTTTGGAGTGACTACTGTAGGAAGTACAATTAACGAGATTTTTTTTTCATGTCTTGGAGGCTTTGTGTTTCTCATGGAAACCACTTGATTATCGAATATCTAACTTTATGTTAACAGCACATATGGTGTCTAGATTATCCATCCCAATTTCCCTGGGAAGTTCTCTGAAGGAGCAGTAGGAAAGTTTCAATCCCCAAATGGCCAATAGGTTTTATATGTAGCAAACTTGGCTAACAAAATCCTCAGTGCAAGTTCAGGCACACTAAACCACTTGTGAGTGGGAACATTTTTAAAAATCAGTACAGTAGAGATTTGCCTGTGACCCTGATTCTAACACAAAATAAACACTTCTCTTCCTCAAATAAAAGGAGCATCATTTTATAAATTTTTATAATTCTTTAACTTATGAATCAATCACATAATACCTACTCTTAGTAAACTGGTCTGTGCTGCTAGGAACAGATAAAAATCCATTGAGACAGATACCTGGTTGGATACTCTAGTTACTGAGCTAAGCTGCATGCAAAGTAAGGAGGCCAAATTAAAATGGTACCATAAAGTCTAGTGGGAGTTCAGTGAAGGTGAACCTGTTCATAGCTCAGGGCAGGACCCAGGTTGGTCTCTGTGTTTAAAACTGGCTCATGGTTTTAAGATTGTCACAGCTGAAAGGAAAAAAAAAAAAGAGCAGCGGCTTCTGCCATAGGATGAAGTGAGGATAAGATGGCGTCACTGGTTGGAACTAGCAAAAGAGCGAGCATATGTATATACTTTTCAAAGTCCTTGTTGTTGAGAGCTCATGTAACTTCCAATTCATATATAGCAGACGCCATTTCACAGCAGATGCCCTGGTCTTCTGCTTCCTGCAGTCTTTCCACCTCCTCTTCCATGATTTTTCTTTAGCATTGGGTGTAGGGATTGCATTGGAGATATGTCGGTTGGGGGCAGCCACCACTCAGCCACTTCTTATTCTTTACATTCTGACCATTTATGGGTCTCTGTAACAGTCTCCATCTCTTCCAAAAGCATGATTCTATGATGAGGATGAGAGCTGTGCTTATATCTAAAGATTCACAAGGTCGGCATAATGACAACAGTAATAGACACGCAGAAATGGCTGTGAGAAATTCATCAGGGTCCTACCCCGAGATGAAGAGATACAGGTATCGGTGGTCCCTCAGAGGGACAGTAGTAAGTCTTCTCCAGGGACGATCTGCTGTGTGTGCTGTCCAATCCCGAGTGGTCAGCTACAGACAAAGACACGTACATGAAATGTAAACCAACTAAGTTATATAAACATGTGCACACATGCAAGTACACACACATAACAGTAATTAAGGAAGAGGTCATGTGTGTCATGGTGGAGATGCAGGAGAGTTGGAGGCAGGAGCAGGAGGGGCAGGGTTAATGTAGATGCTCATATGTGAAGGTATCAAAAAATAAAATAAAATAAAAATTAAAGATAATACAGTCCTTTGGTTTCTTTCTACCTGCCTCATAGTATTGGTATATCATAATCCTTGAATTGTTAATCGACAGAGGATTGATTTTTCTTTTTTCTTAACCAGGTCCCACAATGTGGGCTAGGCTGGTCTCCAACTCCTCTACTCAAGAGATCCTTTCACAACAGTATTCCAAGTAGCCAAGACTATGGATTCAACCCTCTACGTCTGCATTGAATTGCTTTGATTATTCATTCTTATCATGCTTTCCCCCAGTAAATCTTCATGATAAACTTTAACAGACAATATGGCAGCATAGCATAATAAAGTTATGTGGATGTATGGCTTCTGGAAATGTATTTTTTAAAAAAAAAATAACAGCATACTACACATCATGGGGGGAACAGAATATAGAGGGGTAAATGTAGAGTGCCTAACAGAACAGAGAGAAATCGATTTGAGAATTTGTGTGAGATGAGGAAAGTCTAAAAAGTAAAGCTGCAGAGTTGAGCAAGTCCCAGCTGGTAGGAGCTTCTGTGACTCCTGCTGGCCACACAGTTTTATAAATAAAGATTTATTGAATATAGCTGTGCCCATACATGTCATGGCTACTTCTGTGCCAGGCCAGTGGCAGAATGGCTGATCCAGAAACCTTACCACCCACAGCTTTAAATGTTTGAATGTGTGTGGAGCCAAAGCAAGGGGAAAAGTTAAAGTTTAAGCATTAGAGAATTGGGACAGGGTAATTTTTCAAGAGTTGTCCAGTTACTATAACAAGACAGATTAAAAAGGAGAGTTCTGAAGCTATCACTGCAGCTTTTAGAACCCATAATATTCCATTATATTTATATTGAGGGAAATATGAGGGTCCAGTTGATTAGAAACGGAAAATTTAACAGTAAGATCAGAACAGTGACTTTTTATAAGTAGGGAAGGGAAAGGTGCTTCTATGCCTCAGAAAAATGCCTGTGGTCTACAGTGAGCTCTCCCTGGGAAAGATGTTGGAGGGAAGGCTGGAAGAACAACCTGTGGGGATTCCCCTCAGTCATCCATCTTGAGCCAGTACGTAACTAAACTCAAACCACAGGGCCTCACTGAAAGAGAAAATACATTTGATTTTATAATTTGGTTTTAAAAAATGAGAACTGAGTGAAAACAGGGGGAAACATGCCATCAGGCCGCAACATGTCTCATGGAAACAAAACCATAAAGGCTCCTATCTGGAAAGAACAAGTCTCAAATTCAAGTATCCAGGAAAAGGACTCCACCATGTTGATATAGACATCCTTGACTCTATCTTAAGTTCCAAGGAATGCCCAGGTATCCAAACTCTCACAGACAGGGCCCTAGCCTGAGTGATGATGGAAAGGGAACCCTAGAGATGAGGAACTTGGACGAGACCAAGACTTTCTGATAGAGAGTCACTGGGCAACAACAAGGTTCACACTCAGAACTGCTTTCTGTTTATGATCAAGCTCTTCGAGACACCTCCGTTCCAAAGACGATAATAATGTAGATCATCTGTACTTGTTAAAGCCCTTCTCCTCTCCCTGAAAGGAATTTCATTCTCATTAAGCTTAATTAGACAAAGATAGAAAATGACTTTTGTAATTCATAAATAAAAATCAGTCAATATTTTGATTGATAATCTAGCAAACTGTTAAGGAGCAATCGCTCAGTGCAGGTTCAATCAACAATCTTCTGCTTTTGAATTTGACCTTGCAATATTGCACTTTAAAGTCATTCATTAAATATTTTCCTTCTGTGGCACAAATATGAAATGCAAACCATGGAAGCTAAGTGCACATAAATCGAGTGCACATAAACACCAGTATATAAAGAACATTGCCACGTGTCTTCAGGTGGCTTTAAACTCTCAATTCTGGTATTTGAATTAGTGCTTGCTTTTGTTCATACATGATATTGTACAAGATGACTCATGAGGCAGCCAAAAGAATTAAGCTAAGTCGACACTGTTCATCTATTCCTTGACTGCTATGGGGATGGTTTCCCACCCTGAACTGACAGTCAAAACAGGGGAACTTCACATAGATTTCAAATTCATTCATTTAGATGGTAACAATTCACTGCCAAACCGCTGGGGTCAAACATACCATCTCCTTTTCCCCTGAAACTGACTTAAGGCGTGTGTCATCCCTTCCAACTACTGATTTTTCTTACAGGAAAGAAATTTTCATGTTGAAGATAAAGCACTTTGACAATCTCCATACATCACCATGTGCTGGGATTTAAACCGAAGCTGCTTCTGCAGGGAAACAGCCAATGATGTGCTTTTAAGTCCTTGCGGCTTAATAAGAATGTTAATAGTCAGACTAAAAAGGTACGTGAGTGTACAAAAATAGATATTTTAAAATAGTCATGATCACACCCTGGCTAAAAGTTATGAGCTATCCTGTGACTGTCTACACATAACATTTTTTACTGTAAAGACCCAAGGAAAAGTTTAGGCTTGCTTTTGTTGCACTCTCCCTCCCCCTCTGCATCCCCCCCTTCCTACGTTTCCTTATCTCCTGGCATCATATATCATACCTGTTCATAAAGCATCTGTCTGCACATACGCATGCAGATTAATTGTGCCCTGTGCCTTACAGCTGGAGAACAGACATCAGGAAAATAAAGTCTTCCTGTCTTATTACTATTATTACTACTAGTGTGTGTGAATGCAGGATAGCATGATATGGGAAGGCACACCTGCCATGACCTGCATGTCGAGCTCAGAGGACAACTTTGTGGAGGAAGTTTCCGTTCTCTTTTTCCATTTGTACATGGGATCTGGGGATTGAACTCACATTGCTAGGAGTGCAAGTGCCTTTATATAGTGAGCCATCTCATTGGCCTGATGTCTTCGGTCTTTGTATCCTCTTCCGATTGAGTGTTTCTTCTGGCTTCCCTCTCTCACGGGCTCTGTTTCTCAGAACTTCTGTGTAAGCGATGCTATCTTGTTCTTAAAAATCACTTCTGGTCAGCCGGGCAGTGGTGGCGCATGCCTTTAATCCCAGCACTTGGGAGGTAGAGGCAGGCGGATTTCTGAGTTCAAGGCCAGCCTGGTCTACAGAGTGAGTTCCAGGACAGCCAGGACTACACAGAGAAACCCTGTCTCAAAAACACCAAAAAAATAATAAAATAAAAAAAAATCACTTCTGGTCATGGAAGCCCCTGTGGAGCGCCCATCTATGAGGACCACAAGCACACGCCTGACTTTCAGATAACCTACTGCATGGATCCCCTCCGACAGGCTAGAGGGGAGAGCTGGCCCATGACTCTAGATGACAGTAATGCTTGGAAGGACTGGGGCTGGGAACATGACTTTGATCTTCCAGAGTTGGCGACTATAATGCTCAAGTTGCATGGTGTCAGCACCAGAGTTGCCCAAGTGAACTGAAAGAGGAGGAGCAGCACCCATATTCTCAAAGGGAAAAGGACATGGCAGTCTCTAAGTTGGAGGACCGGACTGAATTCTAGCTGCTTATATGGAACTACTGGGTGGGGTCGGAGTTCCTCTCACATTGCCTTTGTTGTGTGCATAAATTAGACCAAGCACATATGCCAGAGAAATGAAGTCCTAAGTGGTGGTGGCTATTGGAATTTGTAACATTTGTATTTAATTAAACTCAATTTAAGTATCAAAAAAATCACTTCTGAACAAGATGCTATTAGTCTTTCTTGGGAGCTATCTCTAAGATTCTATTATCTTTCTGAGAGCTCAACATCTGTTACTATGTGGCTTACAAGTAGTAGAAGATCCAGAAAGAGGATGTTGGGCCCATAGAAAATGATTCCTTGGAATGTGAGCTGTGTATAATGTCTTAGGACCCATTCTCTCCAAGATGTGTGTGTGTGTGTGCACACGTGTGTGTGGGGGTGGGTGCGTGTGCCACGCCGATCACCCTGACCAGCAGGGAAGAAAGACTAGCACACCAGTTCCTTCCAGCAACAGTTTACTCAGGAGCTGTTAGTTACATGAGAATCAAGGGTGTGCCCCCAATGGTCTGTGAGTGCTGCTTAAATACCCTTTGTAGGACTGCCCATGAGCCCATACGTCTTCTCGGCAGGCATGAGAGCTTGAGTTCAAACCCACAAAAAAGCTAAACATTTGTAAACTTTGGCACTGAAGAGTAGAGAAAGGTAGATACCAAGAGATCTCCAGCCAGACATCCTAGGCAAAATGGTGAACTTTCTCAATGCAGAAATCAAAGAGGAAAGTACTCAGGCTTCCTCATGCAAGTGACCATGCACACGCACACGCGTGCGTGTGCATGACACTCACATACACAACACACAAAAGCACACAGAGAAATAAAGGAAATATAAGGGACTAAGAAAGGCAACTAACTTCTGGAAGAAGATGGAAGCCCATCATCAGGCACCTGCTCTTCCACAAGGAAGACTCAACAGCAAGCGTACCCACTAAGGTGAGAGGATATGAGGGGCCACTGGACTGACCAGAAGAAAAACTTAAAACTTGTAAAGTCTGGAGGTAAAAGGTAAAAATAAAGCAAGAGGGGATAAAACATGTTCTAACACGTATGGCCCCGTCTCCACAGCCAGGCGGAGAATCTCTCCACTCCATGGGGATAAAATGAATTGGGAATGCCAGCAAATTCTACCAGCAAGGATACCAGTAACCCAAACCAGGATGTCTCACAAGCACCAGTGCTTTGCAATCTAACTAGACAAGAAACCAGAAATCCACTTAGTATCCCACAATAGAAAAGGGGGGCACTGCACCTTCCATGCTGCCCCCTCTCCCCCACACACAATACTCCACAATAAAAAAAGGGGGGCACTGCACCTTCCATGCTGCCCCCTATCCCCCACACACAATACCCCACAATAGAAAAGGAAGTCCCTGCACCTTCCATGCTGCCCCCCTCTCCCACACTTACAATACCCTCTCCCAACAAACACAGGGTTGCAGCCAGGAGCCACCTTGACAAGAGATTCATTGTGCAATTAGAAACAGCCTCATATTATTGGCTCTAGGAATCCAGGAACTTTCTATTGCAGTGGTTCAGTGACTAACTACCCCTCATAAGCTGAACAAGATTCTGCAGAACTTCAGGTTAACTGACTCATACCTGCTGAGAACAGTGAGCACGGTGGCATAAAATGAATGGATACCATCCTCATGAAATGGAAAGTGGGGATCCCAAGTTTCTAGGCCTGAGGAATGCTCAGGCATGTGCAATTTCACAAGGGTGACAGGGATGAAGGCAGTCACCCACACAATTTCTGCCTTCCGACTCCCAGTGCTAGGCATGGATACCTGTCATTATTCAGGTATTGAAAAGACTCCATAGTTGCTATTCCTCAACTAAAGGAGCATGATAGTGTTGTCCCAAGCACTCCAACAGCTTCTGTTGTCTGGGAAACTACTTAATAGCAAACTACCTAAGACTAGATAAAAAGCTGTCGTCTTCTTCTACCCTATAGGTCTAGGATATCACACTGTGGTTCTCAGACTTGGAGGCAGGCAGCACTACCCAAAGAGCCATCTCATTAACCCGATAATAAGTGCAGTTACAGACAAGGAGCCATTAAACTGATACAACAGAAATTCAAAAAGCAACTGTGAATTGTTTTGGAATGACTATTTGCTAACACGAGGGAAAATATTGAAGACATGAAAATATTTCAGATCTCTGAAAACATGACCCACCAAAAAAATAAAAGCAAGATGATACAGAGCATTCTTAGGATGTATTACTGACTACTAGACCAATACTAAATACTGAAATCAAATCAGTAATAAAAAGCCTCCCAGCCAAAGAACCAGTAAAAAGTTAAAGGAAAAAAAAAAACAAAAAAAAAAAAACCTTGAACTAGACCAGTGACTCACTGCAATAAACATTTGCAAGGAAAGCTGTGTGGGCAAAGGGCATACTGTATGAGATTCTGCAGCTACATGGTGTGACACTGTGACACACTGTGGCTTCCATGGTGAGATATTGTTTGTTTGTTTTTCAGGGAGACGTTGCAAGGCCAGATCTGGAGGGATGGGGAGATAAATGGTATTGGATACATGATGTGAAAGTCACAAAGAATCAATAAAAAGTAAGTAAATAAATAAAATAAATAAATAAAAGCAAATAAATAGTCTCCCAACAAAAGCAAGCCCAGGGCTGAACAACCTCATTGGTAAATTTTGCCAACCTTTTTAAAGAATAAATCTTACAGTTCTCAAACTATTCTACAGAATTAAACAGAGGTAAATTCCCCAAATTCAGTTTAAGAGACCACTGTTAGCTTTTATCAGACCCTGACAAAGATGTTAAATTTAAATTGAATATTGTGCACCAATGCCTCTGTTAAACACAGATGCAAAAACCCTGAATGAAATACAAGGAAACTGAATTCATAACACATCATAAAGCTCATACACATTGATGACATTGGCTTCATACTGGGGATGCAAGGATAGTTTAACACACACACATGGAAAACGTTATAGAAGATGGAAAATAAAAATTATGTGGTCTGTCCAGGCATGGTAAGTTATCTAGCACTTGGAGAGCAGAAACAGGAAGAACTCTATGAGTATAAAGACAGCCTGGTCTACACAGTAAGTTCCAAATCAACTGGGGTTTGGTTAGTGAGACCTTAGCTCAAAAAAATTAAATAAATAAATAATAATAAATTACAAAGAATAATTCTATCAATAGATGTAGCTGTAAAAAATCATTAGCTAAAATGCAATACCATTTCAAATAAAAGTCTTGAACAAACTAGGTATATAAGGATCTTTGCTCTAGATAATAAAAGATGTATAAACCAATAACAAAATATGGGATGGGTAAACACTGGAAAGATTTCACTAAGACCTGAAATGAGATGAGTGCCCACTGCCATCATCATCCCTCAGCATAATACCACAAAGTATAGCCACAGCAATTAGACCATAAAAAGAATCAAAATGAAAGTTATAAAATGAGGAAAATCACATTATCTTTGTTAGTCTGGCATAGTGGCCACTGTCTGTAATTTCTAACAGCTGGGAAGAATCAACAAGAGGATCCTGAATTCAAGGCTATGCTGGAATACATGGTAATAGTCTGGTTTAAAAAATTTATCCTTTTTAGCAGATGTTATGATTCTATATCAAGAAAAATTTAAGGACTCCACAGAAAGACTACTAGAACTGCTAAGTCAGTTCAGTAAAATACCATGATTTAATACCAATCTGCAAAGTCAGTGGCTTTTTTATAAACCAGTAATAACTCCAATGAAAAAGAAACAGAAATAAAAGGAATGTCATGGGTTGCATAGGCTTGACCCAGGGAGTGACACTATTTGAAGGTGTGACCTCCTTGGAGTAGGTGTGGCCTTGGAGTAGGTGTGTCACTGTGGGCATGGGCTTTAATACCCTAGTTCTAGCTGGCTGCAAGCCAGTATTCTAGCAACTTTCAGATGAAGATCTAGAACTCACAGCTCTCCCTGCACCATGCCACACTGGATTCTCCCATGTTCCCACCTTGATGATAATAGACTGTAATAACTGTAAGCCAGCCCCAATTAAATGTTGTCCGTATAAGAGTTACCTTGGTCATGATGTCTGTTCACAGAAGTAAAACCCTTACTATGACAATGAACAATGAAATTTGCAATAGTACACACACACACACACACACACACACACACACACACACACACACACACACAACTTTTCTATTAGATATTTTCTTTATTTACATTTAAAATGTTTTCTCCTTTCCTGGTTACTCCTCCAAAAAAAACCTCTTATTCCCTCCCCCCCTCCCCCTGCTCACCAACCCACCCTCTTCCAATTCCTGGCCTTGGCATTCCCCTACACTGGGGTATACAGCCTTCACAGGACCAAGGGCCTCTCCTCCCACTGATGACTGACTAGGCCATCTTCTGCTACATACGCAGCTGGGGCAATGAGTCCCACCATGTTTACTCTTTGGTGATTTAATCCTTGGGAGCTCTGAGGGTACTAGTTAGTTCATATTACTGTTCCTCCTAAGAGGCTGCTAAGCCCTTAAGCTCCTTGGGTCCTTTCACTAGCTCCTTCATTGGGGACCCTGTGCTCAGTTCAATGGATGGCTGTGAGCCTCTACTTCTGTATTAGTCGGGTACTGTCAGAGCCCCTCAGGAGACAGCTATATCAGGCTCCTGTCAGCCAGCACTTGTTGGCATCAACAATAGTGTGGGGGTTTGGTGATTGAATATGGGATGGATCCCCAGGTAGGGCAGTCTCTGGATTGTCATTTCTTCAGTCTCTGCTCCATACTTTGTCTCTGCAACTCCTTCCATGGGTATTTTGTTCTCTGTTCAAAGAAGGAAGGAACTATCCACACTTTGGTCTTTCTTCTTCTTGAGTTTCATGTGGTTTGTGAATTACATCTTGGGTATTCTGAGCTTCTGGGCTAATATCCAATTACCAGTGAGCACATACCATGTGTGTTCTTTTGTGATTGGATTACTTCACTCAAGATTATATCTTCTAGATCCATCCATTTGCCTAAGAATTTCATAAACTCACTATTTTTAATAGCTGAGTAGTACTCTATTGTGTAAAGGTACCACATTTTCTGTATCCATTCCTCTTTTGAGGGATATCTGTGCGGTTTCCAGACTCTGGCTATTATAAATAAGGTTGCTGTAAACATAAGTGGAGTATATGCCCTTATTACATGTTGGAGTGTCTTCTGAGTATATATGCAGGAGTGCTATTGCTGGGTCCTCAGGTAGTACTATGTCCAATTTTCTGAGGAATTAGCAAACTGATTTCCAGAGTGGTTGTACCAGCTTGCAATCCCACCAGCAATGGAAGAGTATCCCTCTTTCTCCACATTCTCACCACCATCTACTGTCACCTGAGAATTTGATCTTAGCCATTCTGACTGGTATGAGGTGCAATCTCAGGGTTCTTTTGATTTGCAGTTCCCTGATGACTAATGATGTTGAAAATTTCTTTAGGTGTATCTCAGCCGTTCATTATTCCTCAGCTGAGAATTCTTTGTTTAGCTCTGTACCACATTTTTAATAGGGTTATTTGGTCCTCTTGAGCTTAACTTCTTGAGTTCTTTGTATATATTGGATATTAGCCCTTTATCGAATGTAGGGTTGGTAAAGATCTTTTTCGAATCAGTTGGTTGCTGTTTTGTCCTATTGATAGTGTCCTTTGCCTTAGAGAAGCTTTGAAAATTTATGAGGTCCCATTAGTCAATTTTTGACCTTAGAGTATAAGCCAATGGTGTTCTGTTCAGAAAAAATTCTCCTGTGCCCATGTGCTGAGGCTCTTCCTCACTTTCTTTCCTATTAGTATCAGTGTATCTGCTTTGATGTGGAGGTCCTTGATCCACTTGGACCTGAGCTTTGTACAAGGAGACAATAATGGATTGATTTCCATTCTTCTACATGCTCAATGACAGTTGAACCAGCACCATTTGTTGAAAATGCTGTCTTTTTTCCGCTGGATAGTTTTAGCTCCTTTGTCAAAGGTCAAGTGACCATAGGTGTGTAGGTTCATTTCTGGGTCTTAAATTCTATTGCATTTATCTAATTGCCTGTCACTGTACCAATACCATGCAATTTTTATCACAATTGCTCTGTAGTACAGCTTGAGGTCAGGGATGGTGATTCCACCAGAAGTTCTTTTATTATTGAGAAGAGTTTTCGAGATCCTAAGTTTTTGTTATTTCAGATGAATTTGAAAATTGCTCTTTCTAATTCTATGAAAAATTGAATTGAAATTTTGATGGGGATAGCATTGAATTTGTAGATTGCTTTTGGCAAGATGGCCATTTTTACTATATTAATCCTACCAATCCATGAGCATGGGAGATCTTTCCATCTTCTGAGATCTTCCTCGATTTCTTTCTTCAGAGACTTAAAGTTCTTATCATACAGATCTTTCACTTGCTTTAGTTAGAGTCACACCAAGGTATTTAATATTATTTGTGACTATTGTGAAGGGTGTTGTTTCTTTAATTTCTTTCTCAGCCTGTTTATCCTTTGTGTAGAGGAACCCACTGATCTGTTTGAGTTAATTTAATATCCAGCTACTTTGCTGAAGTTCTTTATCAGGTTTAGGAGTTCTCTGGTGGAATATTTGGGGTCACTTAAATATATTACCATATCATCTGCAAATTGTGATATTTGACTTCATCCTTTCCAATTTGTATTCTTTTGATCTCCTTTTGTTGTCTAATTGCTCTGGCTAGGACTTCAAGTACAATATTGAATAGGTAGGGAGAGAGTGGGCAGCCTTGTCTAGTCCCTGATTTTAGTGGGATTGTTTCTAATTTCTCTCCATTTAGTTTGATGTTGGCTACTAGTTTGCTGTATATTGCTTTTGCTGTGTTTAGGTATGGGCCTTGAATTCCTGATCTTTCCAAAACTTTTATCATGCAGGGATGTTGGATACTGTTAAATGCTTTCTCAGAATCTAATGAGATGATCATATGGTTTTTTCTTTGAGTTTGTTTGTAGAGTGGATTTAACTGATAGATTTCCATTTATTGAACAATCCCTGCATCCCTGGGATGAAGCCTACTTGATCATGATGGATGATCATTTTGATGTGTTCTTGGATTTAGTTTTCAAGAATTTTATTGAGTATATTTGCATCGATAGTCATAAGGGAAATTGGTCTGAAGTTTTCGTTGTTGGGTCTTTGTGTGGTTTAGGTATCAGAGTAATTGTGGATTCATAGAACAAATTGGTTAGAGTACCTTCTGATTCTATTTTGTGGAATAGTTTAAGGAGTATTGGTATTAGGTCTTCTTCGAAGGTCTGATAGAATTCTGCACTAAACCCAGCAGGTCTTGGGCTTTTTTTGATTGAGAGACTATTAATGACAGCTTCTACTTTTTTAAAGAGTATGGGAATGTTTAGATTGTTTTTCTGATCTTGATTTAACTTTGGTATCTAGTATCTGTCTAGAAAAATGTCCATTTTATCCAGGTTTTCCAGTTTTGTTGAGTATAGGCTTTTGTAGTAGGATCTAATGATGTTTTAGATTTCCTCAGTTTCTGTTGTTATGTCTCCCATTTCATTTCTGATTTTGTTAATTAGGATAGTGTCTCTGTGCCCTTTATTTAGTCTGGCTAAGGGTTTATCTATTTTGTTGATTTTTCTCAAAGAATCGGCTCCTGGTTTGGTTGATTTTTGTATAGATCTTTTTGTTTCCATTTGGTTGATTTCAGCCCTGAGTTTGATTATTTCCTACCATCTAGTCCTCTTGGGTGAATTTGCTTCTTTTGTTCTAGAGCTTTCAGAAGTGCTGTCAAACTGCTAGTGTAAGCTCTTTCCAGTTTCTTTTTGGAGGCACTCAGTGATATGAGTTTTCCTCTTAGGATTGCTTTCATTGTGTCCCATAAGATTAGGTATGTTGTGGCTTCATTTTCATTAAACTCTAAAAAGTATTTAATTTCTTTTTTTATTTCTTCCTTGACCAAGTTATCATTGAGTAGAGTGTTGTTCAGCTTCCACATGTATGTGGGCTTTGTATTGTTTATGTTGTTATTGAGGACCAGCCTTAGTCCGTGGTGATCTAATAGGATACCAGAAATTACTTCAATCTTCTTGTATCTGTTGAGGCCTGATTTGTGACCAATCGTTTGGTCAGTTTTGGAGAAGGTACCATGAGGTGCCGAGAAGAAGGTGTATCTTTTTGTGTTAGAATAAAATGTTCTATAGATATCTGTTAAATACATTTGTTTCATAACTTCTGTTAGTTTCACTGTGTCTCTGCTTAGTTTCTGTTTCCATGAACTGTACATTGATGAGAGTGGGGTGTTGAAGTCTCCCACTATTATTGTGTGCAGTACAATGTGTGCTTTAAGGTTTAGTAAAGTTTCTTTTATGAATGTGGATGCCCTTGCATTTGGAACACAGATGTTCAGAATTGAGAGTTCATCTGGGTAGATTTTACCTTTGATGAGTATGAAGCTTCCCTCTTTATCTTTTTTGATCACTTTAAGTTAAAAGTCAATTTTATTCAATATTAAAATGACTGCTCCGGCTTGTTTTTTGGGACTATTTGCTTGGAAAATTGTTTTCCAGCCTTTTACTCTGAGGTAGTGTCTGTCTTTGTCACTGAGGTGGGCTTCCTGTATGCAGCAAAATTTCGGTCCTCTTTATGTAACCAGTCTGTTATTCTATGTAATTTTATTGCGGAATTGAGTCCCCAATATTAAGAGATATTAAGGAAAAGTAATTGTTGCTTCTTGTTATTTTTGTTGTTAGAGTTGAATTCTGTTCATGTGGCCATCTCCTTTTAGTTTTATTGAACAATTACTTTCTTGCTTTTTCTAGGGTATAGTTTCCCTCCTTGTGTTGGAGTTTTCCATTTATTATCCTTTGAGGGGCTGGATTTGTGGAAAGATATTGTGTAAATTTGGTTTTGTCGTGGAATACCTTGGTTTTTCCATCTATAGCAACTGAGAGTTTTGCTGAGTACAATAGCCTGGGCTGGCATTTGTGTTCTCTTAGGGTATGTATGACATCTGCCCAAGATCTTCTGGCTTTCATAGTCTCTGGCAAGAAGTCTGGTGTAATTCTGATAGGCCTGCCTTTATATGTTACTTGACCTTTTCCCCTTACTGCTTTTAATATTCTTTGTTTGCTTTGTGCATTTGGTGTTTTGATTATTATGTGACAGGAGGAATTTCTTTTCTCGGCTGAACTATTCAATGTTCTGTAGGCTTCTTGTATGTTCATGGGCATCTCTTCCTTTAAGTTAGGGAAGTTTTCTTCTATAATTTTGTTGAAGATATTTACTGGCCCTTTATGATGGAAATCTTCACTCTCTTCTATACCTATTATCCCTAGGTTTGGTCTTCCTCTTGTGTCCTGGATTTCCTGGATGTTTTGGGTTAGGATCTTTTTGCATTTTGCATTTTCTTTGATTGTTGTGTCAACGTTTTCTATAGTATCTTCTGCACCTGAGATTCTCTCTTCTATCTCTTATATTCTGTAGGTGATGCCTGCATCTATGTCTCCTGACTTCTTTCCTAGGTTTTCTATCTCTAGAGTTGTCTCCCTTTGTGATTTCTTTATTGTTTCTCCATTTTTAGATCCTGGATGGTTCTGTTCAATTCCTTCACCTGTTTGGTTGTGTTTTTCTGTAATTCTTTAAGGGATTTTTGTCTTTCCTCTTTAAGTGCTTCTACCTCTTTACCTGTGTTCTCCTGTATTTCTTTAAGGGAGTTATTTATGTCCTTAAAGTCCTCTATCAGCATCATGAGATATGATTTTAAATCCAAGTCTTGCTTTTCTGGTATGTTGGGGTATCCAGGACTTGCTGTGGTGGGAGTACTGGGTTCTGCTGATGCCAAGTAGTCTTGGTTTCTGTCGGTAAGATTCTTACAGTTGCCTTTCACCATCTGTTAATCTCTGCTGTTAGATGTTCTTGCTGTCTGTGGCTGGAGCTTGTGCCTCCTATGGGTCTGTAAGCCTGTATCAGCACTCCTGGGAGAACATCTTTCTCCTGGCAAGACCTGTGCACAGAGGGCTGTGGAACAGACATACCTCCTGGGTGCAAATGGAGGCAGGAAGGACCCTGTCCCAGCTGCTCTGACACTTCTGTGGCCTGTGCTCTCCTGGTTGTTCCTGCCTTAGAAAGTCACTGGAGAGTAACTCTCTCTCTCTCTCTCTCTCTCTCTCTCTCTCTCTCTCTCTCTCTCTCTCTCACACACACACACACACACACACACATCTTAACCAAGGATATGAAAGCAAAAATTACCAAAGACTAAAAATTTAAATTGAAGAAGACAGGAAAGGGTAAAAAGACATCCCATGTAATGGGGAAGAATAACATTGTCAAAATTTTTATAATATACAAAACAAACTATCAGTTCATTGTAATCCCCATCAAAACATTAATGATATTAGAAGCCAAAAATAACAAAGACAAGAGCAAATGTTGAACACCAAGTGGTGTTTGCTTTTGAAAGCCAATGTAGTAACAGTATGAAAGACAACAAGCAGGATTGGAGACAATAGTCTCAGCTATTCATCAAGGAGGTTAATATCCAGCCTATATAAAGAACTCAAAAAATTCTACAACAAAAGTCAAGAAATTCAGTTTAAATTTGGGAAGTGATCTGAATAAACACTTCTCAATGACAAAATTTGAGCAGTTAATAAATGCATGAAAAATGCTTTAAAAATGAACTACTGAGGAAATGCACATCAAAGATACAATGGGATACCACTCCATTCTGTCTAGAATGTTTATTTCTGTGTGAGTGGTGTGTGTGGTTGTGAGAGAGAGAGAGAGAGAGAGACAGAGAGAGAGAGAAAGAGGGTGAGAAAGTCCGTACAAGACACTTTTAACAGTAGAACAGCTTCCATGACTTTGCCAGGCATCCCCGTGGGTCTAACAACTGTTTATAACTCCAGGTTTGGGGGCTCTGATGCCCTCTTCCAGTCTTTCTGAGTATCAGGTACACAAGAGGGACACAGACACACATGCAGGCAAAGTATCAAACACATAAAATAAAATATACTTTTAAAATTATTCAATTGGAATGTTTCCAAACTGTATCCAACTGGAAGCCTAGGGAAAACAGGCCAACTCTGAGCATTCCCTGTGGTCTAGCACCCACAGGTGCCATTTCTACATTGCTCCTACTCCACTCTTCCTTGCTTCCATTAAAGTGATGTTTCTGCATTCCTTGATCTAGACAACCCAGCCCTTGGCCGTTGTTCATATGGAGAACAGAACATGATACTGCACACACACACACACACACACACACACACACACACACACACACACACGAAATATCTCCACAGGTCAGGAGGGGTGGCTCACTTGGTAAAGTTCTGGTTACACGTTCATCCCAACCTAAGTTCCAGGCACCGGTAACCACATAAAGCCAGGCATAGTAGCACACATGTGTAATCCCAGCACTGGAGAGAGGAGGTTGTATTGAAGACACAGAAGAAGGTGGTTCCCTGGAGGTCATTGGTCAGCCAGTCAACCAATCAGTGATCTCCAGGTTCAGTGAGCTGTGCTGTCTGTGGTGATTTGAATGAGAAATGTCTCCCACAGGCTCACATATTTGAATGTTTGTTTCTCAGTTGGTGCCAGCAGTTTTGGAAGTGGTGTGGTGTTGCTAGAAGGAAGGTACTGGGGTTGAGCTTTGAGAGTTCATAAACTTTGTACCTCCAGCTCACTCTCTCTGCTTCATCTGCGCCGCTAAAACTATGATCTTTCAGCTTCCTGCGTAGGTGGGCTTTGAACCATAATTCTTCTGACTGCCTCACAAGTCCTGGGATGGTAGGCATACGGAACCACAGCTGACGCACAGAAATCTCTACACAGAATGCTAACGTGTAGTCTCTTAGGCATATATTCATAGAAAGGCTACCTTTTAAACATTCAGTATGTGGGCTGAAGAGACAGCTCAGCAGTTAAGAGCACTGGCTGCTCTTCCAGAAATCCTGAGATCAATTCCCAGAAAGCACATGGTCTATAATGGGATCTCATGCCGTCTTTTGGCATGCAGGTATACATGCAGACAGAGCACTCATATACATTAAATAAATAAATAAATACATAAATAAATAAATCTTTTTTAAATTTGGTATGAAAATAGTCATATTTTCCACTAAAAATGTTCTCTGTTGCATCATGTAGCAAATTATTCTCATCCTACTTAACATGGATAAGGTCTTATTTCATTAAATAAAACGGGAACTTAAAAGGTAAAACAACACAAAATTTTAAAACTTTTAGAAGAAACAGACATATTAGCGGATTGAAGATTGGATTGTCTGTACATTATCAAATTACAACCCAAATAAAAATGTGCTTCCAGACATGTACAGATGGCGATTTAAAATCACTGAGACTTAAAAAATGATGAAATATGGCTGGCCTTTAGGTTTCCTGGATGAATTCTATTACAGAACAACTTGGCATCTGAGGATCCAGAGGATGTATAACAAGTGTTATCACCAAACAGCATTGGATAAAGTCTTCACTGAGCAGAAGAAAGCAGCCTGGGGCTGCAGAGCCTTCTGTCTGGCCTCTGGTACACTGTCTGTCACCGTATCGAGTCTACACACAAACCTTGCTTCAGTCTCATGCGGGATCCATATGTTTCTGCTGCCCTTTCCTCGAGAGGATGACTTTTCCCCCACATTTTGCTATTTTCTGCTTTATAAGCATGTGGATTTTTTTTTTAATTCTTTTGGTTTTGTTGAAGTGACACTTCACTAGCCAAGACAAATAAAGCATCTACCATAAGGGTAGTGGTTAAAGGGTTTTGATAGTATCTTAAATGTACACACAACATCATAGAAATTACTGTGGACGATGCACTCCCATATTCAGTCACTGACTCTAACACAGTTTTTCTTTAATTGGAACTAATTGCCTTTAGCTTCATTTTTATCAAAATGGAATAAAGTTCATTTTAATTACCTTGTAGTTCTAAATGTGTGTGGGTCTCCCTCAGGGAGTCGTTGGCCACTGCGGCGAACAGGATTTGTACAGCCATGAATGTGACAAAAGAACTTCCAAATACCTCTGCAATGAGACAACACTACTCTGTTGTTCCAGGGGCAGGGTATATAAGGACTTTTAGGGGTATGGGTGGAAAGGGCTTTTTGGTCATACATAACATAATTCCTAATCATCATGCAGGCAGGAAGGGTTGGTTGGTCATAGTACAGTACCTAATTACCATGTGGGACTTGTGTGCAGCTCTTGCAGAGAGCTCTGCACACGGCCATTTTTCAGATAAGGCCAAGCACCTGTGTTCAGGGAGACTCTCCAGACAAAGTCGGGCAGAGAAAGGGAAAGCCCTGCTGAGAAAGAGAGTTCTCCATCTTGCGCAGAGCTCTTAGAACCATCTGATCCTGAGGGACTGTGACCTTAACAGCAGGGTTCCCAAACAAATGCACTTCTGAGGATCCTAGAAGCCCACCTAGATAAGGTCGTGTACTCCAAAGTTTATGTTCACAAGTTTAAAATCAGTCGGAGTCGTACAGAGAATTTTAGGGCAGGGTGGCCTGTATAGCAAGATCCATGATCAAAAATCTGAAAACAGTAAGTTGATAAGAATATTAGAAAACCATGTGGCTACATTATTCATAGTAATTTTGTAATCCCTGAAGAAGTTGCTTTCAGATTTTAATTTAAAATCTACATTAAGAAAATACGACTGGAATATGGTGTAAAAGAAAGCTTTTACCTAAGCATCGGAAAGAAAGCTGAGTAAGTATCAGCACGTCAATGAGCTTCCTCAGCCTTGAACCCAATGTGCTATAACATCAACCAGCCAGGCAGCAAGCTCCCATTGCTGCAATAGTAACATGACAGAGGAGACATAACGGCGTTCAGATTGGATGTAAAGCCTGTTCCCTAGTGAATCAGGCTGTTATAGGCTTTAGGGATAACCTACTATTAATATTTTACTGAAGGTCCATGATGTCAAACTTTCTAAGCATTTATGTTTATACCCATAGTTCTGTGCTGTCCTCAACTTTGTCAAAGGAGCTTCCTTTTGCAGTGGGCAGGGGTTGTACAGATGCTCACAACTGGTATTGAGACTGACTGACTGTAGGTATGGAGACCTAAATGGGACATTTATAGAAATCCCACCAAATTTATAGAAAGCCCAGTGACTGTAGTGAAGGAAGTGGTAGAAAGAACCTAAGAGCCAGAGGATGGGAGGCAAGCCGTGAAATGTTGTCTTTCCTACACGGCAAGACCATTGCACTCAGGGCTACCTGCAAAAGGCCTACAAAATGTCATGCCAATCAAGATTCCAGCATAGGTGGAGGAGGGATCACTGAGGCCCCACACCTAGCCAAGGAGCCACTGGCAAATGATGGCTGCTGAGGACAGAAAATCATTGTTTCTTAGGGGGAGTGGCCATGCTTCAGTGAATGGCCCCATACCCAATCGCCATTTGTATAATACCAAATGGATTCAGTGAGATTAAAAAAAATAAGTAAAAATGAAATGTGAAATTTGGAGAAAGAATGTGTTAGTGGGAGCCAGCTCTAGAGGACTTGGAAGAAGGGAATGGAGTAGATATGATTCAAAACACACTGTACATGTGTGTGAAACTCTCAAAGAATAAGCTTGAAATATTACTATATTTTAAAAAGAGTGTCAGCAGATGGTCTGCATCAAGTCAGAGAAAACAGTTCTTCAGATTAGTTACAGCAGGGCCCAAGAATGTAAGTCCCTTGTCAGCTGTGTTGGTCATCCATCTGCCTAGCAAGGAAGCCTTAGAGGGCATTAGAGGTCAACATGCATAAATTGATGACATCCACCATTAAAATTATCCCCCAACTGTGCTCCAATTGCACTTATGCCAACATGTTTCAATTTCCCCAGAAACTTTTAATTTCTTTATAGAAAAGGTAATGTGTAAACCAAGCAACATCAGAAGCTCAGCTTCTTCATCACATATTTAATGAAAATTAAATTTCAATATCTCTACACTGAGATGTAAAAAGTTCTGCATCATCGAATCATTCCGTTGCCTTGCATCCACAGCTATGCTAATGCCTCGCAGTTCTGAGATTATTGTAGATGCATGTGGAACTTTAAGTTGTGCCTTGCTTCTCTTCTGTAACTTTTCCTCCTTCCTTACCTCCTAACAAGAGCAACTCTAAAATGCTAATGCACTGGTTATGCAGGGCAATTATGAAAATCACATGGAAAAGCATATGTGAAAACGTTCTAATCAAATGTGACAATCATGTGGGTTTGTAACTGAACCTAGTGCCTAGCCAATGCTTGGCACATTGTAGCTACTCACTAAATCCTTTGGACTGGCTTATATGACATCTATTCCTCAAGAGAATTAAAATGAGTCAACAAAGGATTACTGCGTAAAATCTTGTCTTCCTTTTCACTAGGGCTGATATTAATTTAATCTATTTATTCAGCTTAAATGTGAAAGGCAAAGATCACTGTTCCTCAGCTTTATTGTGTTTGCTCCTCACTGGATCCCCATTTATACATATACATCATATGCATCCACGTACAGGCACAGCGCTTGCCGCCAGGGCCATGGCGAACCGGGCAGTGGCCTTACGAAAGGGATTGGAAAGGATGTCCCGCGGTTCTGTCCCGCTTGGTGGGCGTCTGGCTGTGTGAAGCCACGGGATTCCAGTCCGAGTGAGGGGCAGAGGGAGACAGCCGCAGGGATCCTTGGGCAGGTTCTAGCTCACAGGCAAAACTGTACACCTCAGAGGAGCTGAGAACGAATTGGAGACCCCAAAGCAGCTCAGTCTGCCCTGAGGCTGAAGGGAGAGAGGGGGCAAGGGACACCTGGTGGTTCGGGTGCAGGAGGTATGAGGGGTGGGTGCGGTAGTTCTCGGTCCAATGCATGGTTGTAAGATTTTTATTATAGAAAGGAGAGAGAAGAGATAGGGAAATAGGGGCCAGACATCTCCATGTGGCCATGCTGACCACAAGGAAAGAGGGGCAAGGGAGGAGGAGAAAGTAAAGATAAGAAGAGAAGAGGCTAAGAGGGAAGGGAGAGAAGAGGAGAGGA
>NW_022196905.1:90259742-90260758 GCF_008632895.1 Mastomys coucha
GAGAAGAGAAGAGAAGAGAAGAGAAGAGAAGAGAAGAGAAGAGAAGAGAAGAGAAGAGAAGAGAGGGCAAACCGCTACTTACATGGTGGGCTGGGCTATCTGTCTGTGGGGCGGGGTATACCTGGCTGTGGTCAGATGACTGTGAGATGGAGTCCAGCCAGAATGCTCAGAGCTTGGGGCATTGTCTACACGATTGATAGCACAAGCTAAAGGAGTTGGAGGGCTCGTGGAATCAGCTGTGTCTGGCAACGTGTCTCCACTGTTTCCGACCCTTGCGAAATCTTTTCGTTAAGACTCACTCAACTAAAACACAGACTGTTTTTCTCCATCCCACATGTGTCCCCAACCCCATTCAAAATGTACTGTCATGTTGGGGCCAAAGGGAAATCTCAGTGATAGAATGGTTGTCTAGCATGCCCGAGGCCTTGGAATGTCTAACTCTGTAAAGGAGGAAGGGACAATGAAAGGGAAGAAAGGTAAAAATCACTATAACATAAATAGTTGCGGTTCACTAAGTATACTACACAATACAGTGTCGTATTTACTATACTTCCATTACTATAACAAATACTAGAGGTAACTGTCTTATGAAAAGAAAAGGTTTGATCAGGCTCACGGGTTTAGAGATTCAAGCCCATGACTAAAGAGACCTATTGCTTTTGCTGGTGTGGGGAATGTACATCACAGAAGTTTCTAGAGGGAGTCAAAACAAAGGAAAGAAGGGGCTGGATTCTGTTGTCCCTTCAGGGATATATCCCAATTGCCTGAAAACTTAAGGGGAAGTCGTATTTCATAAAAGTTTAACCATCTCCCCCAACACCAAATCTACACTTTGGAGGCCTTTGGAGGACACTTAAGACCTTAATTCTAACATACATTTACTACTTAAATATATCACCTTATAGAATAATCAAAAGAAACCAAGGGTGTAGTCCAGGTTTCCCCACGAGTAGCAGTCTCTTTAGTCCAAACAGATAAGTTCTGTCTTGAGAGGAGAAGGATAGAGAAGAGGAAGA
>NW_022196905.1:90260875-90273375 GCF_008632895.1 Mastomys coucha
TGTAGACCAGGCTGGCCTTGAACTCAGAAATCCGCCTGCCTCTGTCTCCCAAGTGCTGGGATCAAAGGCGTGTGCCACCACCGCCCGGCACTCTTCTCCTTACCTTCTGAAGCCCTGCCCTTCTGCTTCTGTCCCACCTTTTCACCTTCTGAAAGGGCTGACTTTTCTGTTTCCGGGCATCTCCAAAGCTCGGCTCAGTTTTAATTTGCTTAATGGTAGCTTGTGTTTTAGCTCCCCAGACCTGTTAAGTTCGTTATCATGTATCCATCTGCTTGACAGCTTCCAAAATTATCAGTGGGTCCCAAAATGTACTGAAATGTTATAATCAGAACTAAGAGGTGAGGTCTTCTCCTTTGAATTAACAAGCCAGACCAACCGATAAAAACCTACATACCCACAGCATTCTACACTTGCTGGCGGCCTTAAAGCTATTTAGAGTCCTCTGGTTTGGTGAGGAAATTACAGATTATCCAATTCCACTTGAGTCTATAATTAAATAACCTCATGCAACAATCACTTATAAGCACTACTAGCCTGTCAGCATTCCTCCACATAAAAATCTTAACTTGTGTCTGACACAGGAAACCTCTTCTTAGACCATACATGTTTCTTGGCAATAAATCCTTATGGCAGGCATGTTGGTTGGATGAATGAGCACAACAATCTGTCCTACAGAAGTTTAGTTCAGTTCAGCATGAGTAACTTGAGGTTGTGGCTTTTGCTGTTGGCAGAATAATGATTGGCAGAAAATTCTTATGAGAATTTTTCTTGTTACTTCTTGGTTCATGAGCATCACAAAACATGAATCCTTTTACAGATGTTCTACTTAGCACATTTGGGATGCTAACATTAAAATAAGTATTCCTTTAGTTCTGTAGGCAGCAAGTTCCTTTCTGTACTTCTCCTTCAGCTTGGCGGCCTTCTTCTCGTAGGGCTGCTTGTCATCTGCTACAGTGTTGTGCCACATCTCTCCTAGTTTCTTTGCAATGTCACCAATGGATAAGCCAGGATACTCACCTTTGAGTTTGGGGTGGTACTCAGAACAGAACAAGAAGAAGACCAAAGGAGGCCTCTTGGGTGCACTGGGGTCCTTGAACTTCTTCTTGGTCGCCCCTTTGAGGGGCATGTAGGATTTCATTTCTCTTTCATAACAAGCCTTGTCAGCCTTTGCCATATTTTCAAATTTCCCCTTTTCTTTAGCAGACGTGGTCTTCCACCTCTCTGAAAACTTCTCAGTTGACAGAAGCATCCAGGTGCTTCTTCTGCCCTTCCCAGCAGGTTTGCACAAAGAATGCATATGAGGACATTTTGCCTCTTAGCTTCTTAGGATCTCCTTTGTCCAGGTTTGTTGGGAACCATGAGAGCCCTGAGATAAACATCCTGCCCCAGCTAATTGAGAACCCTGAGATTAACATCCTGCCTGACAATCACAAGGATCCTGCTTTGCCCTGAGAAAAGAACATTCACGGAAATCCACCCCCTCCCCACCTGTCACCACGGAGCTCAACCCCAGAAGATTTTGTAACCTTTCATCTCCCTCCTTCCTCTTCCCCTCCCCTCCAAGATTTTTGCATTAAATATGCTCAACTCCACTAAGTAAATGGCTCTTGACAAGCAATGCTTCCTTGAGTCCTGTCGTCTCTCTCTTTATTCACAGGTTGTGACTCTCCTTGATCCCCCGAATAATTTGACCTGCAGGCCAGGTCACAGGTTTAGTTGATTTTCCTCCCCAGGCACAGAGTTGCCCAGTGCCCATCCGGCTCTCACTTGCCACGGCACTGTCTCTATGGACCTCAATGTACTGCAATGGCTGTGAGAATGGGAGCCAGAAGCAGCCTCCTCACTCTCTCCACTCTGCAACCATAGAGTATTTTCCTTAAAGTCTACTCACAATGACTCTTCCTTGTAGCATAAATAGCCCCCAAAAGACCCCCTTGGAGATGGGGATTTCAGCATACCAAGTATAAGAAGACACATTCATCTATAAAAATCTAGAAATTCAAGTCAAAGGGGAAGAATACATGTGTATATGCATCACATTTGAATCTCACCAAACAACAAAGATGCTCAAGTTTTACTATCATACATTTGACCCAGAATGCTAGATTTCTGGTAAAGTTGAGGTTCTGTGTGATAAAAACAATTTTAGTCAAACTTCAGATCCTGATTCTCTTTCCTCATTGTCAGGGTCCAGCCTCAAAACAGGGTTGGAGTTCTCAACTGGAAGCAGGGATATCATTGCACACAATGACTCTTCTAAGTGTCCCAGTGTTTTAACTTAGTTTTATACTAGTATAAGATTTTACATATTCTATACTTGCTCATCCAGGAACCACTCTCAAATGTTATACAACTTAGTTCATAACTTCAATAGTTATTTCCTTTCTTGGGGGTCCCAATGTTGGGTCTATTTCATTTTCTAATAATTTCTTCAAACTTTCTTTGCTAGTCAAGCATTAATCCAGGACTACCATTGTGCAGTTATTACACTGTTTCCAAGATGAGAACACACAGCATTCACCTAGGCCATTAGGACTGTGCTGTGTTGTGCCCCATGCCTCAATTTTTTAATTGTTTAAGAATCATTACATCAAGGAACATCTAGTTTCACAGAACTCACCAGAGCAGAAGGAGGAAGAAGTAAGAAAGTCAGATATAATAGAATAATTATGCACACCAAGGCCAACTGAAAAGCAGTCACGTACAAATGAAATCTATACAACCCTTGTCCAGGGCTAAGGTTAGGAGAAATGGGAACTGTTTTTTACAAAATGCTGCTGCAGGCTACTGAGATGCATCCATCCTGGCCTACTGCAGGCAGTCCCCTATTTCAGATGGCCGGTCCCCTGGAGAGATGTGTCTCCTGCTTCTCAGGGTCCCAGACGCCATCCTTTTCTACAAGGAGCTACCATAGACTTCTGAGATGTCTCCATCGGGCCTACTGCAAGCAGTCCCTGTCATTGTATGTTGTCCCCAGCATCCCATATATGTATCTACAGCTAGAGGGCTTACACTGTGAGAAGTGGAGAGATACAGGCACATGCTGGTCTTCAGCATCATCTGCTTTCATGGGATATACCAGCCAGCCTCAGTTTATGAGAAGGGGAAGGCAGAGGTGAATGCAGAAGGAAGGGAGATAGGGGTTGAAAACCCCAAAGAAGTTTCCTTAGTGTCTCATCCTAGCTTTGCTATCTGAATTCTGATGTTGGAACTTTAATTGTATCTCATCCCTGTGCAAACTGCTTGGTTGTTTGCCTTCCTGCATGCTTTCTGTACCTTCTCCCGTAAGCCCCAGGGGGCTCTGCACCTGGTCTAGGTTGCTTGCTTCTGTCAGATAATTTCATGGTTCTCCTGCTGCCAGTGGGTGGGATAGCCAGACTGTGCCAAGCATTCCGGATAACATCATTCTTGGCAGAGAGACTTGCAGCAGTGACACATATCGTGCCTTCCTCGAATTCCGGACACTCCCAGGAATCATGATGGGCCCCCGATATAAAACTGACTCTTGTATCATTCATCTGGCATCCAGAACCTGAGGCCTGAAGCTGTTTTTCAGAGGCATCAATGGGAACATCAAATCCAGACCATTTGCTACTATTCTGCAAGTATTTTAAAAAGTAAGTGTTTTCATTTGCTTTGACAGGCACTTCTGTAAGCAGTGTCTCTGGGGAACTTTATGACCATTGTTTTTACTGAGAAAATTTAACTTTTTTACAAGGCACGGCAACAATAATAACTGGCGTAAAGTGAACACTTTCTGAACTCTGTCTCTCTAAATCTGCATGACAATCTCATCTCTGTTTTGCAAACAAAGCAAAATGACAATGGAAAGTGATACCATGTCATCCCTGAGGTCAAATAACTTGCAAATCTAAAGCCCATGATTAAATAAAATTATGTTGTGCTCTGAACCCAGCTACTATATTAGCCAAATAAATTGACGTAAATATTGAATAAGTTCTTTGATGTAGAAAAGAATACCAGAGAATAGGTATTACAAGGAAAAAGGCAAATTTGGTGGCCATTATTTCTCAACTAAATTAAAAGATGAGTAGAAACATATAGTCAGTATTGCAGTAAGAAGTAAGCAAAAAATGAATGTATCCATTTTCACAAATTTAAAACATGTTCATCATTAGTCCAAAGGTGAAGTCACTAACCAGAGGATCTGAAACAGAGCAAATCCAGCTATGCACAAAACCTATTCCACTTCTGTCCACCCTTATTCCTCTCTATGACTTTGTCTCAGGAGGAGGGAGAGAGATGTAAAACATAATGGAAATATATCTTCGTATACAGTCTTGTGACACTAGGAACAAAGACATCTGAGCCACCAATAAGCTAGAAAGCAGAAACTACATTTTGTGCAGACTCAACCAGGAAGCACTTGTAAGAACTTGGTGGTGGAAGTGTTTGGTAGACAGACATGCAAGTTTTGCTTTCCAGCCTGGAGGGTCTACTATTTCAGCTATGGAGTTTAATTATCAGAATTCCTCTGGAAAAAAACAAAGAGGAGGAGGAGATGATAACAGCGATGGTGAGGGTGGTGCTGATCATGATGACCAAACCCAAAGTTCCACATTTTTGGAAAAGAAGTAGTCCTATTCTCTTGGTTGCTTATACACAGAGTTCAAATGGCCCAGTAAGAGATTTTTGTAGCATTATGAGCTTCTTGCTTGAATGCCTCTTCACCTCTCTTTTTTCTTCTTCAGCTGCTGTTTGTTTACATACACGTGGTCTCTATGGCAACAAGCCTGGAGATCGCTTCAGTAGGAAGGGACCTGGAAGTGGAGGGTAGTGTGTGCAATGACTGCTGGTTGTCGTGCAGGAACAGAAGAGCATCTTGCAGAGGGAAGAGGAGGAGAGGCCAGGCAGCTGGGGAAACAACTATGGGCCAGGACCAAAGGCTGTCAACATTGGAACCTCAGGCTTACTCTCTCAGCCCCAGTTCTTGCTGGCTGTCATCTGACTCCAGGTGACTCAATGCCTTTGATAGGAAAAAAGCTGCTTGGTGTCCTCTGGTGATAAAGTCAGACGGCCTTTGGGTCTGTGCTCCTAATTCATCCCTGGCTTGAGTAGATCCACAATGGACAGCTGGGCTGTGCTCTGTGTTTCATGGAGGCATTATCTACTGATGCTCTAGCTCACCAGTGCCACACAGCATAGAGTGAGCACTCCACGAAGAAAGTCTCCAGCTGGCCAGCATAATGACCACCTCTCTCCTTTTGAAAGCCTCGGGACTTGCCAATATTCATGGCCAAGTTCATCTGAGGTCCAAATCCTCCACCCAAGCCTTGAAGAGGATCTTATGCAGCACAGAGAAGGTACATACCATAGTAGTAATGGATGTGGCTAGCTGTCTATGCCCAAGGGATTAGGTGTCACATCAATGATGGAACCATGTAGGTGGTATGTAGTCACCTGGGGAGTACTCAGACTTGGTGAGGATGATAAGGGCTTCTTCACTACAGTGCTTGAAAGAGGCCTCCACGGAGCCCACAGCCCTGGGTTCTGTGGGGTCACTGGGAACAGGCATCAGTTGGCAGAGTTCCTCATGAATTGCAAGTGGTATATGCCAGCCTGTGTCTCATAGGGAACCAGGTTCTAGATTTGAACAGCTTTCAGAGGGTAGTCCACTTGGGCTGCTTCTCCAACTTGACGCAGTGAGCTTCACCTACAACTATGTTGGTTGTATCACTATCCTTCAGCCTACATGGGATGGGTTTCTTGATCAGGTTCACCAGCATCTGTGTGGAGCAGGTAACAGGATTCCCAGCTTGGAAGCATCAGCCAATCATCATCCTCTGAGCAAGGAAGGCCTTCTCTGCTGGAAGACTCTAGGCTGTGCTGAGGTCACACAGCCACCATGATCTTATGACTTCCCTCCAGGATCTCATCAAACCTACAACCTCCCTTGTATTCTAGATTTTGCTGACCATCTTGATGTTCTTTCATCTCTCTCCCAGGACCTTCTTAACTCTAAGAACAGCAGCTGCCTTGCAGATGAAAGATGCACACACTATGTCGATAGCGTGCTAACTCCTCATCCTGGATGACCCTCTCTGGCATGATCCACAGAAGCCCTTGGATGGTCCACATCCTTTGTATTGCCCAAGGAGCCACTATTTTCATCACCTATCACCAGGAAGTCAAGACCTTGCTCCTTTACCTAAAGTGAACTAAGCCCTCTGCAAGGAAAGTTCTTCCATTTCCCATCGCCTTGCAAAAAACCTTGTCATCCACAGTAATCTTCAGAGCGACTCCCTTAGTCAGACCCTCTCTACAGTACTTCTGCCCTTGACAAGCACAGTTGGATTTTCTCAGGTCCCTTAAAATACAGAACTCCAGCAACAGGCCACATGGTTTATAGGAGTTCCAGGAGAGTTCTGACTAACCACGTTACTCCAGACTTGATCACCTCCTTCAAAGTCTGCCCATACATCAGGAAACCAGACCCAGGGTACAGGTGATGCTGGTGTTTCAAGTTGTCATCTATGCAGTGTGAATGCTCCCAGAACCTGTCAAGCAATGCTGTGTGCAGCTGCCGGATCTGAATGAAAGCAGTTCATTGTGTACGTTGAGGCTTTTGCACAGTTTTTCCAGTCCTCAGATATGTCACAATTCTACTGAGCTGCAGAATGGGTGGTGGGGGGAAACTACAGGATTGGGGTGCTTAGCATCTATATGACTGGAGGGTGGGGGAAGAAATCTCTCTACAGCCACTTCTCTGCACTCATCCTTAACGTAATGTACTATATGAAATCTCCCTCTACTTCCTTTGGAGGAAGACACACACACTCCCTGTGCAGCCCAGTATAAGCTCTTATGGCACCGTGCTCTCTGCATTTTCTGGTAGAGACTTTCTATACCTTACTGGAATCACTTATGGATTCACTCTTCTTCCAAAACCATATTTTGAAGCCGAGACTCTGTTTCTTTTCCTCACCAGTGCCCTCAATAGTTCCTGGCCCGTGATAACTGTTCAATAAATGCTAGCTTAATCTTTCTGTAGTCCAGTTTCTTCACATTCCAGACGAGAGCCTGGGCTTCTGCACACACAGCTTACCTCAAAGGAAGAGACCTTGCAAACAACAGAATGGTTTCTCAGAGGTATGTGTTATCCCAAGAAGAACTTTAAATAAAGCTATAGATGTCAGTAGTTGGTAGACAGGACAAATAATGATGCATGTGGAGTCAATGCACATTCACACACACATACACACACACACACACACACACACACACACACACACACCACCACCACCTATGCAAAGATGTTTTTTTAAAAAAAAAAATGTAATGTAGATGCATATGTTCATTGAACCCAAAAAATATCCAGAAGATGCCCATACAAGTTCTCAAGCTACAAAAGGCAGAGTGAGTCTTCAAAATGGGATAATTATAAATCCAGTACAGAGTACAGGACATTGTTCCCAAACTAATGATTCATCTCACCATTTTGAGTTCCCAAATCTTTTCATAAGCCAAATAAATAAAAACTCAATAAAGAAAATAAATTAACAAACAAATAATAAGTAAATAACATTATTTCCAGATAGACATAATTAGCTAACTCTAAAAGTTGAAGTTTAGAAACTGGATAAGACAATTGGTAAGGAAAGAGAGAACCGAAGTGTAGAATTGAGTCCTTGACAGACGGGTCAATAAACTGCCTGCTTCTCAGCCTTTATTTTACATGTTATAATTTTTAAAGTGACTGCAGCCTCTTGGGAAACAACACGAGAGCAAATACTGATGCTCTGTGGATGCTCTGTGGAAAGAGGAGAGAAAACCGGCCTTCTGAGTCATCTGGAGTCTTCCGATTCACTGTGCCTACCTTAACAGAAAATGTGTACTCTGAGGTCAAGCTAAATAAAGCTCACTAAATGTTTTCTGGAAACACTGTACACCAACAGCCCCTGAATCTACCTTTGTATATACATATAGCTAACCACATATAACTAGCCTCTGTCAACACCTCATAGTTTGTAGGTTAATGAAATTTGGAAGAGGGGTATGGTCAAGTCCTGGGGAAATCAAGTTTCTATTGTTTTCAATAGCTACATAGATTCCTTTCTCTTCTTATATTGAAGACCTCCTTCCAAAGCATCTCAAAGTATAGATGAGCACGCCTTTCCCTGTGCAAATCTATAAATTATTTGCCTATAACAATATATCTACTGTCACCCTTAAAAGCACAAATCCCAAAAGTATGTTACAAAACATGACACCAATAACAGAGTTAATAAGTAGAAAATCCACACCTTCCACACTGAAGATGCCCATTATAAACATGTAGAATACCATCAAGTGTAGGCTTAGAGTTTTCAAAACCTATTTTACTTGGGGTTCTTGAATAGTCCAACCTCCCTCCTAGCCCACTGACAAGAGATAGGGGAGAAAGGTTAATAAGAAAAGAGAATTGTGGACCTGTTTAGTTCCTTGGGGCAATTCCACTCTTCACTGTCAGGATACCAGTATTCCAGTCCAACAGCAAACACCAAACATGACTTAGTAGTGGCAGCATGATTGGAAGTGGCCAGAAGTAGCCAGAATGCCATTAGAAGTTCTTTGGCTTGTTTCTCTTGAAGTAAAGACCAAAGAAAACCATTGAAGACCAAGAAGACCGGGGAAGACCAACAAAGCATTGCCTGGTGCTAGAGCATCCTCTCACTACTTGTGGTGTTCCATTTGTATTCTTTCTAAGCATCAGGTGCCCTCTCAAGTATCTGTTTCAGGTGAGCATTACATGCCCTGTCACAGGACAGCTTCCAGAAAAATATCATGTGACATAACTGAGTTGTTAAAAAAACAGGAATTTCCACTTTAGTCCAGCACTCTATCTCCTTTGATTCATCTGTATTTGCCAGTTATAATAATATCAAACCAGGATACCTGGATGCACTCACCAATAAAACAAGCATAGAGAATAGAAGAGATACAAGATTTTGCTTAACTTGATTTTTAAGGTGAAAAATATGCATCACATAAGAATATTCTATTGTCCCAACAATGTAAATTAGACCTGAAAACTCTGCTTTGGATCATTTAGCGAATAGGGAACAAGCCCAATATGTGTGACTTGAAGGGAGAACGGAGCCCCATGTCATGAAGGCAGTGGTTGGAGTGGGAACCATTTCTTCAGAGCTCCACCTCGCCTGCCTTGATTTCCCCTTCTTCATTGCTATTAGACCCCAGGCACACTCCCTCTCCATCGTCTCTGTCTCTCTTCCTGCTCCTTAGCTGGGGTGGTTGTAATCCATCGCTGCGCTTCTAGAAAATGATACAAACAGCTTCCTGAGATGGCGCTGCTCTTCTCCTTGCTCTTTTAAAACACTCTCAGGTTGAAGGCCTTTCCTCTGGAAGGAATCCTGAGAATCACACACAACCGCTCCTTCACTGGGAGCAGCGATGGGAAGAGAGAACAACCCAGGGGAGGAAAATGTGATAAAAAACAACTGCTTAGAGTGGTGTTTGGAGAAAATTATGTAAATATTTATGCAAAGACAGCTTTGCAGAGCACACCGAGCTGCATCAGAGCTGTTCCTGCCAGTGCGCACAGGCAGCCTCACAGTTGGATCAACAGCCTGAAAAGCAGATGTGCCAATTTCCTGTATTTGATTATGATGATTCCTAATTATGCCAAAGCTGTGGCAGTGTCCTTCCCTAGAATGACTCTTAATTTTGTTTTGCTAAAGCACACACACAACCTGTTTTGGACGTGTCGTTTATTGTCACGTTAGGTCCGTGAAAGACTCATTTGCTTGCTGAGTAGTGCCCAGGACAATGGCTCACAGAGATGCTGTTGCCACTTTCTAATTTAGTATTCTCAAGTGCGCCCAGAGGAAAGAAAGAAAAAAGTGTGCATAGTGATATAGCCACAGTACCTGACATCAGCTGATCACAGACTCCCTGTGGCTTTCTACAACTTCAAATACAGTTAAATGCTAATTCCTGAAAGGGCCACTTTTTTTTTTTTTTTGTCTTACACATGCTGACATTTACAATGTCATTAGCAATGGAATCTCAGCACTGTTTATGTGACTCAGCTGCTGTAGAAAAACTGATGTTAATGACTGGGAAGATGGCCTGATTAGGAAAAGACACCACCAGGAAGGCAGGCAGGAAGGCCTGAGTTCCGTCCCAGACAGCCACGTCAAAGCCAGATACAGCCATGTGCCATCTGAAATGCCAATCTACTGAAATTCCAGTGCTAGAGAACAGAGGGTCCCTGGGCCTTGCTGGCCTGCCAGCCTAGCTGAATCAGTTAGCCTTAGGTTTAGTGAGGAGTCCTACCTCCAAACATAAGCTGCAGAGTGAGAAAGGAAGATACCTGATGTGCCTTTATGTACACAGACACACGCTTGCATGTGCATGTACTTATGTGCACTCATGTGCACACACACACACACACACACACACACGAAAACTGATGTAACCCATAAAAGATGTTAAAGTAACAAACTGCTTCATTGTTTGGTTGCTTAGACCTCAATTATATAGTTTGTGGTGGGAAAAAGAGCAGAGTATGGACTATTCAAGATCCCCTTAAATATCCCATGTGTTCTGTGTACCCTTGAAGGAGGCTGTGCTGCTGAGGACTTTAGTAGATGCACTCTGCTATATTCCAGAGCCATAACTAGTGTTTGCATTTGCCACACAATTTAAAATATTTATTTCACGTGGAGTCCTTTATTTATCCTGTATGGTAATCCTGTGAGGCCAGTATTCTTTATAACCCTTATTTAGAACTATAGAAATGAGTACAAATGGTTAAATCACATGATCCAAGAAAACAGAATAATCAAGACTTAAACTCCAACATATACATCACTCAATAAATATTTATTGTTTATTTATTTGGGGATTGTCTGAGGCAGGATCTCACTACATAGTCCAGCCTGGCCTGGCTTGAGTGTAAGGATTGCAAACAAGCAGCACCACTCCTGGAAAATAGATATTTATTAACTGTGCTTGATCTTTAAAAAAACAATAAAGAAAGAACTCTTGAATTTGGATGCCCTGTCCTGCACCAAATCTTACTGTTTTCTAATTGTACAAATGTATGGCATACGGGAACATGATTCAGTATGTAAATGAAAGCAGGGCATAATGATCAAATCAGAGAAGTCAGACATGGCCCTCTCTCTACTATTTCAGTGGCTTGTTTATTTCATTTTTTTTTGAAACATTGAATAATTCAGTCTTCAACTACAGATTGGAACTTCATCTCTTTCTTTCTGGTTTACTACTGTCCTTTGCATCAGCAGCCAGTTCTGGTCTCTCTGCCTCAGGGAATAACCTGAGCTCCAGATCTTTCTCTATAATCTTCTCCCCCATCCTACCTACTGTGCGTCTCCACTTGGTACTCCAGACAGTCTCTGGGACTTGACTGTGATCTGTGTGGTACCCAGGTTGGACAAGGAGAGATTCGTTGTGATCTTTGTTCCTTCATTTCCAGCAGCATCTCCAATATAGGCCTAAGGACACAGCAGTTAGCCCCCATTACTTACATTGATTTAGCTGTGCATTCTCAAACTCATGCAGAAGGTAACTAACTACCTTAACCTGAAAGCATAGTATAGGTAAGGTCTTCAGTTCAGGAAGTGTATATGGAAGATGACTGTTGGAAGCAGGAGTAAGTGTGGGATAGAAAGCCAGCATACGTGTTCTAATCTAAGGTAGATATCATATGCCTCCAGTCAGAAGAATGCATTTTAGAATTTTCTTCAGTGTGGTACCAAATAAATTCTGTTTATACTCATCTTTAGAGATAGTCTTACTGATCCCTAGGGTATGACATCGCCCATCTGTGTCAGATTTAAGGTGGGCTGCCGTTCTATATCAGTCTTCTCTGTGGTCTTCTCCTGCCACTTCTGTTCATCTTGCCCAATTCTCTCTCTTTTCTTCTCCATTGGTCTCTAATTACACCTGTCCTAGCCTTCCCTCAGTGTCTCCTCTGTGCTTCTAGTATGTCTACATTCTCTGTGCTTTGTCACCTACACTTTATCTCAACCTTTTTCTTTTCCTTTCTCCAGACACTACATGACCTGGCATAATTGCCTCCGTTGACTTGTAAATTTCAGATATATTTTTCTTATACAGTTTTCTTATATGCTCAAGAATAAGGTTACTGTCTCAAATCCTTTCACTTATATTAATTGATCAGGAGTGGCAGTGAGAAAGTCACTGTGGTTTTCTTGACTCTCACAGTCTAAGTTTTGATCCAATGTCTGCTTCCTTCACTCCCCTCTAAGTTGTTTTATGTAATCACCATAGAGATCATTGAATCCCCGATGCTGTGACTCTTTCTCCAGAAATTAATTGCATTTGTTTCTCTGAGTTCGATGAACTCTTCAGTGCTTTAGTTCAGGCATGCCTAGCAAAATTTGGAATGGACTGTTTTAGTTCTCAATTCTTTCAGCTGTCGTTGACATGGTTCTAAAACTGTTAAATAGTGCTTACACACATCCATCCCATCCCCTTGTCCCAAATCTTCA
>NW_022196905.1:90278375-90279904 GCF_008632895.1 Mastomys coucha
TTTTCACTGGGGTTTTCAATGAGAAGGAAAAAGTACATAGTGCAGTCCTTACATATTCCATCGGGACGACATTAGCATCTGTGGATAATGGGAGACCCTGGTGCAGTATTGGGCTGGTGGACTTTGGGGAGTGGAGATTCTGCCACGTCCATATTAGGATAATCAATTAGGATAATCAGGTTTATCAACTGAAAAATTCAGATATGTGTATCTGTTTGTTGGGGTTATAATGAAGAGAAAACAATACAACTTGGCACTTTATGCTTCATTAAAAGGTTTTTTTTTTTAAATAAAAGAAGAGATTATTTACAAACCTCTGGTTTTAACAGAGAGCCATTTGAAAGCAGGAGTGCCCTCTTTGGTGTCCAGATCAAGGCTCTGAGGCAGCTTGTCTACTGAAGGCCTTGTTTTAAAACTTGCCCAGCTTTCAACTCTTTCCTTCTTTCCTGGTAGATTTTTCCCCCTGGGCGGCCTTTCAGTGAGTCATGTCTAGTCTCCTTCTTGTTCACATTTTGAACCTCCTGACCAATAGTGAATCATTTCTCTACTCTTCATTAGTTTGTTCCTCTCCCTCAGCACCTGCCTCTAATTCCACTGGAAAAGCAAAAGAAAGAACTGAGACATTTGTGATGAGAACAGAGGACACCTGGGGAAACGCCTGAGTGCCTTCAAATAAAACTCCCACTCACCTGTTGGTAGAAGAATCTGCTCTCAGTTTCTCACTCCTTACACCCACAAACCTGACCCAGGCCTTGCTTCAGACTCTCTAATCAAAACCCGGGGTACAAACACTTTCAGTGCTTTAGTTATTCATTCTACATTGAAAAGACTTTGGGGGAACATAACTATAAATAGAAGAGGTAATATGAAGAACATGGGAGAAGGAGAAAAAGAAGGGAATGCTGGGCTGGAGAGATGGCTCAGCAGTTAAGAGCACCGACTGCTCTTCTGAAGGTCAAGTTCAAATCCCAGCAACCATCTGGTGGCTCACAACCATCTGTAATGAGATCAGATGCCCTCTTCTGGGATGTCTGAACACAGCTACAGTGTACTTACATATAATAAATAAATAAATCTTTAAAAAAGAGAGAAGAAGAAGAAGGGAATGCCAACAAAAAAAAACAAGAAAAGAGGTGGTAGTCACATGAAGAAAGAGGAAGCAAGGAAAGCAAAGGGAAGCTGGGAGTTGAGTGCAGAAAGGGGAAACCAAAACTAGAAACTAAAGGAAGTAGATGGAATTCACGCAGTAACAGAGTGCACTTGCAGAGCTCCTTCAACTGCTCAGACCACTCTCTGGCTGTGTAGAGTCTACCCTCCTGTGCCTTGCTGTGCCTTGCTCGCCTCTTCTTTAAAATGAAAGAAATGTGGTACATCTACACAATGGAGTACTACTCAAAAATTTATGAAATTCTTAGGGAATGGATGGATCTGGAGACAAAGAACACTCATGGTATGCAGTCACTGATAAGTGGTTATTAGCCCAGAAGATCGGAATACACAAAGTACAATCCACAAACCACAAGAAACTC
>NW_022196905.1:90280379-90287668 GCF_008632895.1 Mastomys coucha
TTCTGACAGTACCTGACTAATACAGAAGTAGAGGCTCACAGCCATCCATTGGACTGAGCACAGGGTCCATAGTGAAGGAGCTAGAGAAAATACCCAAGGAGCTGAAGGGTTTGCAGTCCCTTAGGACGAACAACAATATGAACTAACTAGTACTCTCAGAGTTCCCAGGAAAACTGGACACCAACCAAAGAGTACACATGGAGGGACTAATGGGTCCAGCAGCATATATATATATATATATATATAGCAGAGGCTGGCCAAGTAGGTCATCAATGGGAGGAGAGGTCCTTGGTCCTGTGAAGGTTCTATGCCCCAGTGGTCAGGAATGCCAGGACCAGGAAGCAGGAGAGGAGGGGGTGGGTTGGTGAGCGGGGCATGGGGAAACAGGGTTTTTTTGTTTTTGTTTTTGTTTTTAATTTAATTTTATTTTTTAATTTTTTCGGAGGGGAAACTGGGAAAGGAGCTATCATGTGACATGTGAATGGGGAAAATATCTAATAAAAGATAAATAAAATAAAATAAAATAAAATAAAATAAATAAAATGAGGAAGGTTGGATTACCTACGTCTCAGGGGTGTTGTGTTGTGCGGAAAGTTTTGTGGACATTTTCAGAACTTTGGTGCTTAGTGAGCATCTTTGTGGTTGCTAGCTGGTATATTTATTTATTTTATAATTAGAATAGTAACAATTGTCACATTTCTCATATCATCAACATTTACAGGTTCTGCTAACTTCTACAGCATGCAATCATTAGAGACACACCATGCATTCTTTGTTGATACCAAATGGTACCATCTCACTGAGAATGTGCTAATGAAAATCCAGCCAAACAAATCTTTTCACGACTCACAAATGTGCTGCAAACATGCAGAAAGACAGATCTAACGGCATTTTAGGCTGGATTTAGTCTGTTTTAGAATTTCCAGTCACCATCCTAACAGGGGGACATCCTATTTTAAAATGCTAAGGTCTAGAAGAAGACTAAAATGTCTACGTGTTTATGATCTACATACTCCGCAAGGAACTCTCCACATGCCCCAGCACAGGCATATACCTGGCTCACACACCTCACAGTAAAGAAAGGGGCAACTATGCCTCAGTACCGATCCAACAAGAAAAGTTCTCATCAAAAAGATCTCATCAGAGGTTCAGATACTCAGAATTGACCGCTTCCCATTATGTATTGACACATTTTCCCTGATTTGTTACAAGGAGGCAGGGGTGCATTTCCACACAGCACGAGGCATCTACCGTCATGCTCCTCAAGGGTTTCAGCAGTTCAAGAAGGTGGCTGACAGAATCAATTACAACCCACAGGAAGCGGAATCTAGATAATCTACATTGTCACCTACCCATCCCTCCCTCTAAAGTGTCTCACATTAAACTGCCAAAATAATAAACTTCAGGCAATACAGCCCACTGACAGCCACACATTCGAACTGGTATCACCAACTCTCCAGACCCCTGACTGTCTGCCCTCATGTGACTTGAAGGCCAAGCCAGAAAGCCCACACTGAATTCTCAGTGCAAATACCTACTATCATCTATCTGATATTACATACATCAACCTCTCTGGAGTTTTTTAATCCAGAAAAAAGTTATAATAATAAAAAAATTACCATAAAGGGCTATAGTAACTAGATAAACATGTATACATTATTCAGAAATGTGTCTGGCATATAGTAAGCAATTATCTTTACTATTATATTCATCAAAATTATTGTTGTTTAAAAGCCAAAAGTCAAGAATTGGACTCAGGTCCTACTAAGTCCCCTCCCCCATGCTGTTCATCTGAAGGCAATGACCCATAACCTATATAAGGAAACTCCAGGCATATCCTTGTACTGTAATAAATACAATTTGACATTTTTAACCAAAACCATGTACCAATTAGATCATACTAAACATAAATCAAGTTGTTGAAGCAGCTAAGACAGCCAAAGCAGGATCACCTTCTTCAAGTATATATAGATTTATATTCAGTATGTCTAAAATAAACATTTATCTCAAAATTCAACCTACCACCACGAGCTCCTCCTTAGTTACCACAGTACCTTCAGCACCTCACCTAAAACTGTATGTGGTTTTTCTCTCTCTAAGTCTTTTAACCCTTCCATCCCCTTTGTGACATAATCTTCTTACATTACCTTATTTTGACCCTTTTTCTTGTCTAGTCTCACCATCTGCATAATTGAGTCTTGTTAATTTCCCTTTGTTGACAATGTCTATTATGTTTTATATAAGAAAGATTATAAGTAAATGCTGTTCTATTTCACTCATCAACCCATGTGTGTGAAATGTAGATAAATTGGATAAAAAAAAAAATCGCAAGAGATGCTAAACTCGTAAATGCAAAAGAAGATTATCGTTGGATAGAATCCTCATCAAAGAAAGCCACAACAGACTTAAATCACAAGTTAGCCTGCTGTGACCTGTGCAAATGTCTGTGTACTCATTTCATTTTTACCTCGCAAGCTAGCCTGCTGTGACCTGTGCAAGTGTCTGTGTGCTCATCTCATTTTTACCTTTGTGATACAATGGCTGTGAGGATTTGAAATATATATGGAAATACTTAGCTCACTATCTAGTATTACTCCTGAATTCGAGAGGAAGAGACAGATGGATTCTGGGAGTTCACTGGTCAGCCAATCTAGCCAACCAGCCAACTTCTGATTAAGTTAAAGACTCTGTCTCAAGGGAGTAAAACAGAGAGCTATAGAGGAAGACGTCTTCTGCCTTCCTGTAGGCTGTGTGCACACACAGAAGGACGTGTGTACATATCTGCACATCACACACAAACACACACACACGCACATTGTAAAGACAGAAACAACAAAACATGGTGGTCATGAGTTAACCACAATAGCACATTAGGAGCTGAGAGAAAGAAAATGAATCTCCTCTCAGAGGCTCCATGAGAGACAAGCCTGCCAGCTGAATTTATTCCTTTGTGCTTCTGACATCCTATACTCATAAGAGATATGTGTTTGAATTAGTAAATATATACTGATTCACTACTACAACAAGAAAATTAATAATAAAAAAAATAAAACCATAAAACAAAAATTAAGATATCATTACTTCAAAAGGCAATGTGATAATTTATCAAAGGCTGAACATACAATTGCTATAAGATCAAATAATTCCATGCCTCGGTACACTCTCAAGAAAAAGGAAATATATGGTTTATGCATAAGAACTGTGACTTCTTATGTCTACATAAGAATGCAGGAGCTTATCCATAATAACTCAAAACTAGTAACAACCTATGTGGACCAATGGATTAATAAAAAACTAAAATTATATATGCATATTGTGAATACTAAACATAGCAGAAAATTTAAGTTACTGATACAGAAACAAGGCTTATTATATCTCATTCTACTGGTTAAAGTCTGAAACGAGCATTTACCTACAGTATCATCCTATTTACATACATTAACATGGCAGAGTGAATACATACTGATAGAAATCAGATCAGTTGTTGGGTAGGAATGTGGAGATGTAGGTATAAGAAATATAAGCTCTGATGGGAAAAATATTTTACATTTTGATTGTGGTGGTAGATACTCAGGGGAATAAGCATTAAAAAGGCTCATTAAATTGTCTTAGAGAACAGAATGTCATAGAGTAAATATAGAGCATAAAACTGGTGGAGACACTAACCCACACTGGACTGTTAAATCCATGTGGACTTCAAATGTTCCCTTATAATTTCTTAAAAATAGTATCGAGAAACTGAATGTATAGAATTTATTTGAACCATTGCAAGCCTTCAAATGTTACTAAAACAGATAAAACATGAAATTTTGCTATTGTTTTAGTATCTTTATTGAAGGGAAATGATGTGTCTTTAGGAAAGTCATAGGAGGAATTACAGGTTTAAAAAAATCAAATGTCAACAATTTTTTTCATAGTTTGACTAAAGGCAATCAATTTTTCAGCTAGCTCCCTTTCATTGCCAAGTATTAAAGTATAAATGACCCACTGTTTTCTTACAAGTCAAAAAATTATATCCTGAGTGAACATACTTTTACAATGAACACTGTAAAAATTAGGGTAGAGTTGTTATTATTTTATTCTGTCAATTAAATTTCAGAGTTAGTATATACATTTTTAAGTACTTTTTGCATACAAAATGCTGTCGGCTTCTAACGCCCTGCATATATTTACATTCCGAATCAGTGTCACTTTCTTCATATGTTACCACAGTAGAATGTTTTTTCTGTAATGAATTTTTAAAAAGAGCAAAAGCAGAGAATTCTTGAGCAAGCAGGCTTTGACCAGCTGCTCAGCACAGTCTAAGCTCATGCTTTTGATTGATTCAGGTACCTATAATTATCTAAAAAGCAATGTAGAGAGAACCAATTTCAACCCAATTCAGGTTGTTCCCTCAAGGCGTCATGCCTGTAGAAACTGGTTAAAATGAGAGTTCTGTGATACTCAACAATAGCACCCCTCCCCAAACCCCCCCCAGCACAGGGTTGGAATAATGGAGAAAAGCCAAGAACATGCTACTAAATTCAAACTAAAAGGTCCAAGTGTGGACCTGTGTTGCCTAGTTCTGTTTCATAACAGAACCACAGTTGACTGGAGGAGAAAGGAGTTCTGGGACCCTGTAACACATTTCTGTCTCCCTTTCCTCCTAGGTGGATTAAAATCAGAGTCCTGGAATGGTTTAGACTTGTGTCTAAAAGGAGAGGGAGTACTGGAAAGTTGTCCAGATTCAGAAAATGGAGCAAGTTCTATAAAAGAAGAGTGGGGTGATTCACTCTTATGGATAATGATGTTGTTTTTGTTTTTCTTAAGAGAGAAAGTTTAGGAGCCAGAGCAGTGTTAAATAAATTCTGCTTTTCATTACAGGATAATATCTGAATTGCTAAAGACAAAGCATTGCCACTGCCACCAACCACATTCCTTCTATACTGAGTACTTAAGAAGCTTCAAATAGGCACTCTCCCTCTTATTGAATGTGTAAATAAATATTGAGAATAGAATTGCTATATTGCACTTAATTTTTTTCTAACAAGATGTTCTTGCCTTGGGGGCTACCAAGAACCTCCCATAGAATTCAGAAACCTACTGTCTTTAAAGCAGCCAGTCCCTTTCTCTTCAAGCCTCCTCCCCCCAACCTCGTTCCACTTGGTCTCCAGATCTAACTGTTCCTTTTTCTAGAAAGTCCAAAATGTAAAATCCATTAAAATTGCAAATTAACAAAGGATACAATTCATAAGTGTGGCTTTATATTTTTGCTGCCTATAGCCAAGTCCATATATAATCAAGCAACTGAAAATAGCCACGCTTGAGGGGAGGGAGACATGTTTTAAATACCTTTTTTGGGAGATCAAAAGAAGAAAAAAAACCCTCTTGTTTGTTTCTCCTTAGACCACCCTATTGTAATCCTCTGACTGCTGGTGGAACTGTACATCCTGACTGGAACCCAGCGCCTAGGTAGGATAATATGACTCACGGGTGAGAAACAGAAGGAGATTGTGTTGTGCCTCTTGAATTTTCTCTAAGTGTGCCTTTCGTTCTTCTCTTCATTTGTCTGACTCTGCGGCAGTGAATACTGATTATAAAGGATACATTGGCACCCCCAACTTCAGCCCGTTTTATCCATCTGGGTAGAGAAAGTTTGACAGGCGTGTGTGGGTGTGGATGTGTGTTGTGAGAATGGATAAGCAGGAGTGCAGGCTTGGGAGAGCGAGAGCGTGAGAGCGAGAAAATGGACTGTGAAAATTTAAGTCTACCCCACATCCTTATTAGCAAGTCTGTTATTTATCTCAACTCATTTGGTAATCAAGGCACACGGGCATCATTTTCTTCGAGCTTTGTCTGATCAGAAAGGCAGAACCAATAGGGCTAAGGGCTACTGTCCAAATGGTTTCTCTAGGGATGTCTCCCAGTAAAATCAGGTTCATAGGTTCATAGGTTGCTACATAACCAAAGCAAAGTACAGGAGGTTAAAATGTGGCAATAGAGACAGCTATGCCAGGCAGGTAAGTTTCCTGTTCAGTGCACTATGGCCCAGACACCCTTTGCAACTTTGCCTTACTGGTTTTCCCCTTCAATACCAGCTATTGGTTACATTTACAGTTTTCTCCTTGACTTATCTTTCATCTTCTCATTCCTTGTTTTCTCCAGTTTCTCACCCCGTTCTTCTTCCATACCTGTTATCATTTTGTCATCTACAGAAATTTCTCTTATTATTTTTCCTTTAGCATATCTTAAATTCTATTTTCTTCCATAAATGCACACTCTTTCAATCCTTGTGATTGCTGAGCTGTCTAGGTCTTCACATGAAGTAGCTAATGGCACCCAGAGCTTCCTTAGATTTACTTACTTATCACTTAGGAAAGGTACACAGAGCTAGCCCATGAGGATGTTCACCGCTTCCTTAGATTTACTTACTTATCACTTAGGAAAGGTACACAGAGCTAGCCCATGAGGATGTTCACCAAGCAGGAGGCAACATAGTCAGCCAGTGGCCCCGAGTAGTGATCGCCCTCACCAGTATCCACAGATGATTTTCATAAGACTATTTTCACTCATAGGATTTAGTTGTCACATATTTTCACTGCAGTAGGTCTGCTCTGAGACTCAGAGAAGGTAAGCCCAAACTAAGCTTATAGTCATACCATTGTCAAACATAAAAATAGGACATGGACTGCGCTCCCCTAGCTGTCTGTTTTATTTCTATTTTAACATATGACTCTGAATGTAGAGTGAACCTGAAGTCAAAGCTCATCATGTACATGGCTTGAACTAAAGACAGTTTCCAACTAAGCCAACTGCATCTGTTCCCTGCTGCCAAAGTAATCATTGGAGATCGCTGTTGAATAACATCAAGTGCCAGTCCATTACTCTTCGGGGGACTAATGAGTCTTCTTTATCAGTTACTTAAAGTCAAAGTATTGAAACAGTTAAATTGCGGTCTCGTCATCTCAAATAAGCTCAAGCAGTTTCCAGGTTGTTCTCAGCTGAGATTTTGCCTGATATTGGCTGGTCTCCTCTAGACAAGAATTAAGTGATTTGCTTAAGAAAGAAAAATATTGAGAAATGTTTCTATGCTTTACAGAGCTCAAATCTGTTGGATGTTCACTGCCTTGTCTCAATAGTAACTAAACAGCATGATGGGACAGATGTTGGAGAAACTTGTGCACTAATTATATATCTCCACTGAGACTTCCTCAACTAATGAGACTGTTGGTCCTCAAGAGTTGCTTACATATTTTGATTTTCCATGGAGGATAAATAAGAATATATATATATATATTCATATATATATA
>NW_022196905.1:90287678-90289211 GCF_008632895.1 Mastomys coucha
ATATATATATATATATATATATATATATAATACATTTCTGTCCCCCCAAAGCTCTTGTGTTGAAAATTTAACCCTCAATGCCAGTGTATTAGGAGGAGGAGGAGGTGAACGGTGAAGGTCCAAGGATCTAAAAACCTCTGGTGAACTGAGAAACTTCAGACAGGGGAGTTAGCTGACAACACAGCAGGCTGTAAGACTGGAGGACACTTCTGGTGAGACAGTCAACAAGCCAACCTTTACCACTCTGAGACTGCAGGGGAACTAACTTACAGATGGAATTTCCCACCCCCAAATGTCACCTTTTCTTCCCTAGAAAACCCTGACCCTCCTATGACTCACTTCTGGGGAGATCTTGGAGTTCCTCCATTCTGATTAACAAACAATCATAAAGAGGTTGCTCATCACTGCTTTTTATTTCCTTGTTACTTCCCTCAATTCCAATCTACTTAATGCAATCTAGTCTCTGCCCTATAAAGAGATGCGTGCCATTATCACAAGAGTGATCTGGTAATCATGAAATTGAGACCAATATGAGAGCAAGTTCATCAGCTACTGCTCATTTGCATTATTATTATCCTGCCTTCTATCATAAAAAAAAAAAAAGGTCTCACCTACGGGGAGAACAAAAATCCTTGGGCTCACAAAGAAACACTAGGAAAACCAGGTTAAACACACAAGGATGCCTTTTCAACAGAAGAGTTGTATCATCTGTTTTCTGCCCAGAAGGCTTTGAATGAATGTGACAAATGGCCTTGGTGACCTCTGTGGTATCTATAGGCCCAGGTTATATCTGGCTTCCCCAAATTCTCCCAAGGACAGCCCAAAGAGCCTAATAGTCTAAGTGACATCTGTGCTATCTGTATGGCCAGGGGTACTCCTAGGCTCTCAAAAACAGGGCTGAAGCTCGATAAATAATCTAAGTGACTTTGGCACCATCTGCATGACAGATCACACCAGATCTTTACCCAGGTCCTTAAGGCAACACATGTAGCTTTAGCACCCATCTTCATGGAAGAAGTGATATCTGCTTTGAGAAGAGCTTCAATGTAATTATGACTCATTGTGCACATAGGATTGTGTTACACTAGCAAACATTGTTCTGAGTTATACTGCGCCTAAATATGCCTAAACTGAACTGCCCGAGTCACACTCTCAAAGTGTGAGCCAACACCTGCTAATGAGATGAGATGAATTGAACTTCCTTCTTGCATCATACAAATTGTGATTCCTCTGGATATGGGGTTTGCAGAGACCCATTCTCACACATTCGCCAAATGGTAGAACCTTATATTAGAATGCCAGATGACCTATGAGAAATAAAACTTTCTTATAAGTTTCTCAGTCAGTAGTGTTCTATCACAACAACATACATAGGGCTAAGATAACTGATACCCAGGTCAAAAGTTTGAAAATAAGTCTAAAATATTATTTTCCTTTGAATGACCATCTTTTTTTATTATTTTTTTATTTTCTTTGTTTACATGTAAATTTCTCCATTCCCAGTTTCCCCTCCAAAAAACAAAGAAACAAACA
>NW_022196905.1:90295248-90326817 GCF_008632895.1 Mastomys coucha
ATAAAGAAAATATCAAAAAAAAAAAAAAAGGAATAAATGATCTCCACAGTTTGTGTCTAAGATTCCTTTTGAATCTGCTCTTCCTCAAAAAGCTATGGGCTAGACCATTGGTGTGTAATTGGCCCTTAATATTTACAACCAATTGCAGGTGCAAAGTGTTTTATTTAATATCCATGAGATCTATGGCAAAGAATAGACAACATTTCAAAAGTTTTGCTTACTATGTTAGAAAAATATAGGTCTTTGTTGGCTTCTATCAGTTATTAACATGTTTTCCCAATTAACATTCTCCCTGGGACATCCATCAAGGTCAGTACATTAGAAAGGATAGCTTGATTTGATCAGTAGAGGGAGAGTAGACACAAATATAGATGGAGGTAAAGACATAAATATTTCTGGAAGCTCTGGGATCTAAAAGGACTCCAAGCAATTTAACTTTGCTTTGTTATAAAGCACATATTGTTTTTACCACTACCAGATCAACTCAACACCAAGGAGGCAGGCCCCCAGGTACACCTGTACACCTGTAAGAGCATTGTCTGGATTAAGGTTAGTCTCTGATTAAGATAATTAGTGTAGGAAGGCAGATGTTAATTGTGGATGGAGTCATCTCCTGAGGAAGGCGTCCTGGACTATAAAAAACAGAGATGGCAAGCTGAACAGTGTCCTGCATTGATTAATTTATTACTCTCTTCTCTTGGATATGAATAGAATTTGACCAGTTCTCTCAGTTTCCTGCTGCTCTGACTTCTCTGCCAAAGTGAACTGTAACCTCGAGTTCTGTGCTCAATTAAACCTTTCTTTCCTAAATTGCTTTTATCAAAGTATTTTATCACATCAGCCAGAAAAGAAACTAAGACACCAGGCTAATAGTTAACATACTTACTGGTAGTGTGGATGTATACAGCCAATAAATGTTATTCTTTAGACATTTTCTAGTTTATACCTGAAGCATAGGATTGTTGAATCCTGTGGCACATACTTTCACTTCCCTGTGGGTTTTAGGAGCAGCTGTTGTGGAGCATCTCATGCATGGTGCAAACCTCCTTAACCTACTCAGGCCCCGACTCCATAAGTAAGCATTCCACAATTAAAGAGCATCAGTAGCATGTACCATTGAGTATCAGAGTCTTGGTCCTCTGGAAAGGTGGTCCCAAAGTTATCCTGCAATAGAGCTCAGAAGATGCACAATGGGACTAAGTTTCACACTATACATATATGTACATATATATATATATACATATATATATACATACATATATATATGTATCTGTATATAGATAGATATAGATATATGTGTGTGTGTACATCATCTCATGATCTCACTTCATATATGCTCTCTCCTCTCCCTCCTCTTCCTCATTTTCAGCTGAAGAACTATTTCTTACCACCATCAAATAAACAAATGTAACCCACTAGCTTTGTCCCCAAAAGAAACCCAAGCCACCACAGTGCCTGCACTTAGGATTCAACGAGACACTTCTTGGACAGCCCACTTTACTACCTTTAAAAAAGTGACAAATTATGGCAATAATAACCATGGCTGCTATTATCAGACAAAAGAAAAGTACTTTTGTTCATTGAGAATAGTTTGGTGAAGTGAAATCAGAAGATGGTGATAAAAATTATATCAAAATGTCACCAAAGTTGTGTGACTCCATATCTGATGTGGAAAATGGACAGTTTTGAAGAAGAGGAACTTCATCTAAGGCAAGAAGTTAAACAACATGAAAATTGTCTTTATTTATAAGTAATTATATTCAAAAATGAAAAGTTTGTGAGCAAATTTTAAACTGTGTTCCTGTGGTTTAAAGGCATGGCAATCTTGTGGGAATAACACCATCCTGCCTTTATAATTTTATTTTAGATTGATTAAAAAGAAAGCAGAGGAATTAAGGAGACAGTTACTAAGATATTACCTTTATGGCTTAATGTGACTTACAAGCCAGGGGCTGTCTTTTTGTGAACTCATTGTGTCCAGGATGCTGGTGTCAGGATGAGACAATGGTGAATGTATGTGTGTTCCCATACATGTGCATATGCATGTGCGTGTGCATGGGTGCTCCATGCAGCTGGAACTGAATAGAAACAAGGTGGCTAGGAGCTGTCTAGTTTCTCCTTTCAAATTCAGCCATGAAATGTCATTCCTTCCTGTCTAGCACAGGAGTAGAAACATGAACTCCCCACCAGTCAAACTCCCTTGGTATAATGAGCCTCAGAGTTGGAGGTAGCAAGCCACCAGACTGAGCAGCAATTGCTAAGGCTCCTGTGCTGTCTGAGTTAGCAGACTTCCACAACGCCTGCTGTTTCTACTTCTCTTTTCTGTGAGGTTATCAAGCACTCAACATAAATTTTACTATGACATGAAATCAAAGTTATAGCACACTATTGGTTCTAATGGCACCCAAGAAAAATGTATTCCCTCTCTCTGTCCATCCCTCTTTCCCCATCCCATCTCCTCCCTCTCCCTCCTTCTCCTTCCTCTCTTTCTCTGTCTGAATACCTATGTGTTGTGATGTGATAATTAGTTCTATTATGGGAATAATTGTGAACTATATAATGCCCACATATCATATGTGTATGCATCATATCATTATGCTATAGACATTGACTATATATGTTTTTATTTGTCAGTGGAGCTGTAATGCAACCACCTTTGTCTCTCTGCCACATGGGGCTTCTACAGGGCCACTCACAACATGAGCCTTGAGAACAAAGAAATCAGTAGACTCAGAGAGGTGCAGTAGAACATGAAATCCATAGCTTCTGCACATGGAACTCTAGCAAATCACCTCACACATTGGTCCTGTTGTAGGAGAGAATGCTAGTAACTACTAAATGTTTGAAAATGACATGGGATGACTTCTTTTTAGGGTCAAGTTTCAAGTTAACATATTAATCTAGAATTTCATTCGACATTATGTTGTTTTATCAATCTTTTAAATGACATTTTGCAACAAGCAAGTCCTACCACATGAAACACAGCCTAGCAAGTGAGCCAAATGTTTCCGAGTTTCCTAATGAGGAAATGAAAAGCTTCCTGACTTAGTCCCTGTGACCATGCCAACAACATTGTAAAACTTGCTTCAGGTCAATAAACATTGTTGAGCAATCTTTATGGGAACCCCCTGTTTCTCATAAAATTCTGAGTTCCTGCTGTCATTTTGTCTGTGGTTTTGCAGCTTCTTGGTCTCTGTTTATGTCAACACTCGACCCACCTAAGTCCCTGCCTATCCAAAACTGCTTTGTTGGCCTTGTTGTTTGGTTGGTTTTGATTTTTCTTTTGCCTTTTTTCTGCTTCCACGTACTTTAATCAGATTTGGTTTTAATTACATTCAAAGTAATTCTACTTATTTATTTATTTATACACTTTACAGCTGCCCCTGTGCCTGGTCTCCCCACTCACACAGTCTCTCTCTCATCCCCTTCTCCTTTAAGAGGGTGAACACCCCCTACTTTAGTATTCCCCCACTCTGGCACATCAAGTCTCTTCTGCAGGGCTAGGTGCTTCCTCTCCCACTGAAGCCAAACAAGGGAGTCCAGTTAGGGGAACTGATTAAACTGTCTAGCAACAGCTATAGGGACAGTCCCTGCTCCAGTTGTTCGGGAACCCACATGAAGACCAAGCTGCACATCTGTTACATATGTGCTAGGGCCCTAGGTCTAGCTCATGTATGTTCTTTGGTTGGTGGTTCAGACTCTGAGAGCCCACAAGGGTTCAGGTTAATTGACTCTGTTGGTCTTTCTGTGTAATTCTTATCCCCTTCAGGGCCCTCAATCTGTCCCGCATCTTCTCCATCAGACTCTCCAAGCCCCGTCCAATGTTTGGCTGTGGGTTTCTGCATCTGTTTCAGGCAACTAACAGGTGACGCCTCTCAGAGGACAGCCATGCTAGACTCCTGTGTGTAAGCCTAGCAGAGTATTATTAATAGTACCAGGGACTGGTGCTTGCCCATGGGATGGGTCTCAAGTTGGTCCAGTTATTGGTTGGCCATTCCCATAGTCTCTGCTTTATCTTTGTTTTTGCTTTTCTTGTAGAGAGGAAAAATTTAGGGCTAGAAGTTTTGTGCATGGGTTGGTGTCCACATCCCTCCACTGAGAGACCTGCTAGGCTACTGGAGGTGGCCATTTCAGGATTCATATCACACAGTGAGGAGTCTCAGCTAAAATCATCCCCATAGACTAGTGGGAGCCACTCCCATCCCAGGTTTCTGGCATGTCCTCCACCCCACCTTTGTCAGATGCAGATTTCCATTCATTCTCATGGCCCTCTGGCCCTATTTCCTGTCTCTCCTCACACTTGATCTTGAGCCCTACTCCATTCCCCCTTCCAATCCCTTCACCCACCTAGTACCCTCCCTCCATTTACCCTGCCTCCTATAACTATTTTAGTCCAACTTTTAAGTGAGGCTCAAGTATCCTCTCTTGGGCTTTCCTTCTTGTTTAGTTTCTTTGGGCCCGTGGAATGCAGTGTGGGTATCTTGTACTTTATGCCTAATATGCACTTATCAGTGAGTACATACAGTGCATGTCATTTTAGGTCTGGGTTACTTCATTCAAAATGGTATTTTCTAGTTCCATGCGTTTGCCTGCAAAATTCATGATGCTCTTGTTTTTAAAAGCTGAGTAGTATTTCGTTATGTAAATGAACTACATTTTCTGTTTCCATTCTTTAGTTGAGGGAGAACTGGGTTTTTCCAGTTTCTTACTACTATGAATAAAGCTACTATGCCCTTAGTGTAACACATAGCCTTGTGGTATAGTGGAGCATCTTTTGAGTGTATGCCCAGGAGCAATATAGCAGGGTCTTCAGGTAGAACTCTTTCCAGTTTTCTGAGAAACTGCCAGGTTGATTTTCAGAATGGTTGTATAAGTTTGCACTACCAACAGCAATGAAGGAGTGTTCCCCTCTCTCTACATCTTGATGTGCTATCACTTGAGTTTTTTATCTTAGCCATCTTGATTGGTGTAAGGTGGAATCTCAGGGTTGTTTTGATTTGCATTTCCCTGACCACTAAGGACTTTGAACATTTCTTTAACTGCTTCTCAGCCATCTGAGTGAGATTCCTCTGTTGAGAATTCTCTGTTTTAGCTTTGTACCCCATTATTCACTGGGTTATTAGATTTATTGATATCTAATTTCTTGAGTTCTTTATGTATTCTGGATATTAGCCTTCTGTCAGATGTAGGGTTAGTGAAGATCTTTTCTCAATCTGTAAGCTGCCATTTTGTCCTATTGACAATGTCCTTTGGCTTACAGGAGCTTTTCAGTTTCATGAGGTCCTATTTATCAATTGTTGATCTTAGGGCCTGAGCCATTGGTGTTCCCTTCTGGAAACTGTCCCCTGTACCAAAGCATCCAAGGTTCTTTCTCACCTTTTCTTCTATTAGATCTAGTGTATCCAGTTTTATGTTGAGGCCTTTGATCCACTTTCACTTGAGTTTTGTGCTGAGTGATAAATATGGATCTTCTACATGCAGACATCCAGTTAGACCAGCACCATTTGTTGAAAATGCTTTCTTTTTTCCATGTATGGTTTTGGCTGCTTTGTCAAAAATCAAGTGTCCATAGGTGTGTGGGTTTATTTCTGGCTCTTTAATTTGATTCTGTTGATCAGCTTATCTGTTTCTATACCAATTCCATGCAGCTTTAATTACAATTGCTCTGTAGCCAGCTTGAGATCAGGGATGTGGATACTTCTAGATGTTTATTTATTATTAAGGATTGTTTTAGCTATCTTTGGGGTTTTTTGTTGTTGTTGTTGTTGTTGTTGTTGTTTTTTCATATGGAGTTGAGAAATGCTCTTTCAAGGTCTGTAAAAAATTATGTTGGAATTTTGATGAGACTTGCATTGAATGTATAGATTACTTTTGGTAAGATGACCATTTTAACTATGTTAATCTTACTGATTCGTGAGCATGGGGGATTTTTCCATCTTCCTCAGATATCCTCAGGGATATCTTCCTCAGTTTCTTTCTTCAAGGACTTGACATTTTTGTCATACACTTACTTAGTTAGAGTTACACTAAGGTAATTTTTTTTTTAATTTGTGGCTATTGTAAAGGCTGTTGTTTGCTGAATTTCTTTCTTGACCTATTTATCATTTGTATAAAGGAGGGCTACTGATATATTTTGAGTTAATTTTATAACCAGCCATTTTGCTGAAGGTGTTTATCAGCTGAAGGGGTTCACTAGAAGAAATTTTGTGGTCGCTTTATGTGTACTATCATATCATCCATGAATATCTATACTTAACTTCTTCCTTTCCATCTTGTATTCCTTGATCTCCTTTTGTTCTCTTGTTGCTCTAGCTAGAACTTTAATTGCTATATTGAATAGATAGAGAGAGAGAGTGGGCAACCTTATCTTGTCCCTGATTTTACTGGAATTCCTTTAAGTTTCTCTCAATTTAATTTGATGTTGGCTATGTGTTTGCTGTATATTGACTTTATTGTGTTTAGCTATGTACCTTGTGTCCCTGATCTCTCCAGAGCTTTAACATGAAGGAGTGTTGGATTTTGTCAAAGGCTTTTTCAGCATCTAATGAGATTTATTAATTTAATGTGATTTGTTTTTCTTTCAGTTTGTTTATATGGTGGATTATGTTGATGGATTTTCATATATTAAACCATCCCTGGGATGAAGCCCATTTGATCTTGATGGCGATGTCTTTGGTGTGTTCCTTGGTTCAGTTTGCAAGTATTTTACTGAGTATTTTAGCATCAATATTCCTAAGAACAATTGGTCTGGAATTCTCTTTGTTGGGCTTTATGTGGTTTAGATATCAAGGTGACTATTGCCTCATAGAATGAGTTTGGACATGTTCCTTCTGTTTTCATTTTGTTCAATAATTTGAGGAGTATTGGTAGTATCTCTTCTTTGGATGTCTCATAGAATTCTGTGCTAAAACCATCTGTCTAAGGGCTTTTTATTTATTTATTTTTTGGATGGAAGACTTTTAATGACTGCTTCTATTTCTTTAGGGGTTATGGGGCTGTTTAAATAGGTCTTGATTTAACTTTGGAAAGTGGGTATCTGTCAAGAAAGTCATCCATTTCATTAATATTTTCCAATTTTGTGTAGTACAGGTTTTTGACGTAAGACCTATTGATTTTTTTAATTTTCTAAGTTTCTATTGTTATGTCTCTCTTTTCATTTCTGATTTTCTTAATTTGGATACTGTCTCTCTGCCTTTTAGTAAGCTTGGCTAAGAGTTTGTCTACCTTATTGATTTTTCTCAAAGAACCAGTTCTTGCCTTCATTGTATTATTCTCTTTTTCTCTAATTGTTTGATTTCAGCCCTAAGTTTAATTATTTCCTGCTGCCTACTCCTGTTGGGTGTATTTGCTTCTTTTTGTTCTAGAGGTTTCAGGTGTGCTGTTAAGTTGCTGGTATGGAAGTCTCCAATTTCTGTATGAAGGTAGCTAGTGTTATGAACTTTCCTGTTAGCACTGCTTTCACTGTGTCCCATACATTTGGGTATGTTGTATCTTGATTTTTATTGAATTCTAGAAAGTCTTTGATTTCTTCCACATCCAAAGGGCAGACAGTCTATGTTAGCCATTAAGTAGTAGATCTTCTCATGAATGTAAGAGTTAATAAGCTGAAAGTATAATTTTGGGGAATTCTCTATGCTAAAGTCATGACCTTGGCAGAGAAAGAAGTGTACCTAAAATCTAAACTTAAGAGAGATTCATGTGTCCACATTAAAATCAGGAACAATTAATCTCTCAATACTCCTTACTAGCAGAACTAACCCCACAATGGACAATCATAGCCTGAGCCATGAAAATGTCATGCCATGATGGAAAATCATAGCCTGGACCATGAGAAAGTCTCATCTGAAACAATTTCCTTACAAGGGAACACCTGACCACCTCAGCTTCCATGTTCTGCCCTGGCTCATGGCTTCAGTGTAGGTGGTTTTCACACATTACCATGAATCTCTATCACCTGAAGGATTTGTCCCATCACAGATGGACAGACAGTTCCACATGTTGAGATTCTTTTTGTTCCAGGACAAAATGTTGGAACCTGCATTTCTAACAAGTCCCAGATGGTAGTGCTGATCCGTGGAAGATACTTTCAGAACTGTTAATGCAGAAAAGTAATCGAAACAACTCTCCCAGTTCAAACTAAGGCAGATGTCACAGAACTTAAATAACTGTGACCGAGAATGAATCTGGTTAGTGGAAGAGAAGCAGATGTTAAGTGGTTAACTTCAAACATTCAAACACTCTCCCATGCCTAAGAACACACATATCTGAGAGCCAGTCTCACTTTACTGCTGTGATAGTTCCAGAAGCAGAGAGATTATGAGGATCTGTATCAAGTCAAGTTGAAATGCCTAAAAATGGCCTTTATACCATATTGATGATGGATTCAGAGGCTTCTGTTATAATCAATTTGGAATAAATGACCAGAAAACCCATCAATTATGCCCTCTAAAACATACTCAAACAAACTTCTTTTATTAAGGAAGGAGTCAGGTTAATATATACAAATATCTGCCCTTTGCAAGTCAGAGACTACACAAGAAAATGCTCCTTTAAAACTTGTGATCCATGATTTCAGTAGAAGAAATAGGATTTAAAACTAAGAAATGACAGAGCTGGAGAGATGGCAATGGTTAAGAGCATCAATTCCCAGTACATGACAATTTACAACTGTCTGTAACTCAAGTTCCAGTGGATATGACTCTTACACAGACACACAAAACACCAATGAACATAAAAATAAAGATAAAAATAAATAGCTAGTTGTCTCAGTTGAAGCACTTGATCATGGATAAGAAATGGAGTGCCAAGCAGTCTTCATCCTTGGAGGTGCATAGCAAGTACTGCTCTTGAAGTTCTAGGAAGCAATCTAGATGAGGAGTATATATGGGTACTATACACATATAACCAGGAAATACCAAAGGTAAGTTAAGTAGAAGATTGATACCGGACAGCACAGTGAAAAGTCATGATTCTTTATCCAGGTTCCATATCTGAGTCAGTTCACATTGCTCAAGTTCACATTGTTGTAAGTTTTCTGATAAAATTTAGCTGCAAGTCCTAGCAGATTGTATTAGCCAAAAGCTAAACTGCTGCCTGCAGATTGTTATCAGTTGTACTTGGTGACTTAAGTGTTTTTAGAGAAGTACCTGGAGCAGGTGTGACTCAGATAACCACAAATGTAAAAAACAAAATATTGAAAATGGCAGAAGCTTCTACTAGACAACGCCACAGTAAATAAGGACTCAAGGAAACTTGTAGGGAAGATTTGAGAGAAACGTGAGTGGGTCACCTAGGCCAGCATAGGTGCTGACTGTAAGTAAAGAGCAATTAGGATACGTAACAGTAGGAAGGATGACCAACTTCACTCACCACAGGTGCACTAACTACAGGAACAGGGTCCACCCTTTGTTCCACTAACTCACTTGCATTAAAAGGTTGGGTTCTTTCTTATTTGGGGGTTTTAGTATTTTGTTTCTCCAGCACTGTAACAGGAGCTACAAACCTGAAGAATGTGGAACAGAGCATAGTGAACTCATCTCAGGTCAAGAATGTTTCTAAGTGGTGCCAAGAAGGGAATATGGCAGATGCTACCAATGTTACAGCCATAGCCCCTCACCCCCAGCCATCTGCTGGTGCTAGCCTGGCTTGCAACAGTAGTTCTTTCTCCTCTTTGTCTAATACTGTTCTCTGTGTACCAAACCAGAGCAGTTGGCAAGAGGGGCCCTGGAAAATGAATACTACAGGATCAATCCTCAGTCAAAGACTAATGGGTATGATATATATATATATATATATATATATATATATATCCATATATATCCTCATACACACACACCATACACACACACACACACACACACACACACACACACAAAACTCCCTCTCCCTTGGATGGGAGAACCCCACTGATTTAGTTCTACTCTTTTTCATGCCATAAGTAGCATGATAAAATATATTTCTTGCTTGTCATGCTTTCCCACATTCCTTCCTACTCCCCTAGCAACGTCTTTATAGCCCTCTCCCAAGTGGACTGGATAACTATGTCAAAGCTATATTACTGCAAAGGAATGAATACTAAGATACACATGTGAGAGAAGGGGAACTGAAACTTTTCTCATCTGGACTCTGACATAGTCCATTTTCCACGGTGGGCATGTGGTGATTAGAGTACATTATGTGGCAGACAGACACCAAGCATGGGTATGAGGTGATGACCTCTGAGTCCTTCTCTTCCACATGAGATTTAAGAATTCCCAAGAAAAAAACAAGTTGAGAGTCAAAACCCATGCTGAACATATGGGACAGGAGGTGATATCACTGTTGAGACTGAGGGGACTGAGAGGGATGCCAAGACTTGAAGTGGAATGAGATGTCCATGTAGAGTTTCATGGTGGCCTGTCCATGCTAGGAGACCTGACCACACATTCCATCAGATGTAACTTCTGTAAGCTGTTCTAGAAAGCAGTGTTGCCATTGGAGGTCAGGGGACATCGCCCAGAAGCTCAGGAAAACCCAAACTCTATGGGCATCACTTCCACGTATCCTGTGATGGTGGCAAGTCCCACTGCTAAATCCAGATGTCTTCTTTCAAGTGAGACAGAAGAAAAGCAGTCCTTATAAAAAAGTGAAGTCTAATTTTGATGACTGTATAATACAGAGATTCACTTTAAGTTCAGATACAGAGACGATCTGCCTGACAAGTGTGACTTCTGATACTGCCAGCCTACACCACCCAGGAAAAGGGCTTGGTATGAATATCATGGTCATGTGCTCATGCTCCAACTACCTCATGGCGCTTCTCCCTTCTTCCCCTCCCTCTCTTCATACTCCCTACCTCAGACCCCAAGCCTAGGAACTGAAGCCCCATCCACCTCTCTTCTGCCCAGCTACAGGCTGTAGACACCTTTACTGAATCAATAGTTTTAAATCAAGAAGCAAGGATTGAACAACAAAAGCTAGCATACATGAGGATTCACTCATCTTGAGATAACTAGACATTGGGACACAGAATTGAGCATTACAATACATAGCAACAGATGAAATCTCAACAAATCCCCTTTTTTGTCTAAATAAAAAAGCTCCTTTTCATAATAATAAGCAGCATAAAAGAGGAACAATTATGAAACAATAATAAAAACTATTAGGTAAGAGTTACATTCAAAAAGTCCAGTCTGTTTGAACTTAGCAATTTTTAGATAAAATAATTTAGCATCTATCTTATCTTGCTGAGTTTAGAGTTCCATATCTAAAACATCTTTTAATCCTAACTTGTATTGTCATCCTAAAAACATCTTCTCAAGTCCTAAACAGCTTAAGCTTTATTGTGAGATTACAACTATCTAGTCTTCAACTCCATCAGAGACTTGAGAGGGAAATAAAACATTCTCTGAGTATACAGGAAGAACAGCAAGCACTTCAAAATTATAGAAGTGACATACAGTGGGCTGCCTGAACAGTTACCCAGTATTCTAAAACATTACAAGATCACTGTATATACATTTAGTATTTTCAAACATAAGTAAATCTACCTTTCTCTCACATGTTAAGGAGAAATCATGTTTTGTGTCCTGCTCTGCCTAGCCCACATGAAGAAGTATGTGTTAACATTTACGCTTTGCAGAGCATGAAGAGAGGAAAGGACAAGTGGATTGGTTACGCTGCACAGAGAGTCTACAGAGAGTGCTGTCAGTCCCGCTGACACCGGGCTAGAACAGAGGCAGGTGGACTGTAGCTAGAAGACTCCAGACTTAAAGGAACATGAAGACAGGCAAAAGACCAATGATGACCTTCCTTCTCTCTTCTTTTCTCCATGAAAACTCTTGTGCCATTCCTGACTGCTTTTACATCTGTACTTTGGATTTAAACAATCTGGCTACTCAGAATCAAAATGCTATCTATTAAGCAATAGAATCCCACCTAAAGGAAGCCTCCAACTACCTTGAAGGAGTTTGTTCAGAAGTATTTGGTATATTAAAATGATTTTAAATTACGGAATGGTTCCCAACACAGACAAAGGAGGAAAAAAATGGAATTTCAAGGTTACTAACCCACAGAATATAATCTGATTTCCAAATCTAAGTCAATATTGAACAAAACACTTCAAACCATAGCTCTGTAGAGTATTGTACAAATAAATATACAATTTGTACACAAAAATACAAATAGAGAAAGGTAACACCACATTTAAAATGTAAAATTTCCTTACAGGCTTATTTTGATAATTAGCATAGGGAAAGGCAAGGGCAAGGGTTAAATTTTTTTTTTCTATAGGCTGAGAAATAGATCGAATGCTGGAGCAAAGGATCCAGGATCTCACCAACCTACTCCCAGGAGGAAGCAAATAAATGAATTAAAGCCCAGCTTTGCCAATAGGTAGGTGTAGGTTCAGATCCTGGCTCGACCACCTGCTATGAGTGCAGTCTTGGGAAACTTTTGTAACCTACTAAGACTTAACTAAATATTGTACAAAACAAATGAGGCCATAAAGTTACAGCACATCAAGGAAGCCCAGTAATCACTCATGTTTTTACTCGATTCAAGTCACTGCCCAGAACTAGATGTACATGGTCAAGAGGAAAAGAAGAACACACACACATACATATGTATGCCTATATAGGTATGAAGAACATGCACACACATACATACATATGCATTCACTGGTATGAGGAGCACACACATACATACATGCATACATAGGTATGAGGAGCACACACATACATACGTGCATACATAGGTATGAGGAGCACACACATACATATATATGCATACATAGAAATGAGGAACACATACATGCATATATGAATATATAGGTATGAGGAACATGCACACATATATATGCATATATAGGTATGAGGAGCACACACATACATTTATGCATGTATGGATCTGAGGAGCACACACACACACATACTTATGTATGCATGTATAAGTATGAGAGCAGGGGAAAAGTACATAAAGAAGAAAAAGCCAAACATTTCCGAGGCTTTTTTGCATTCCACCACACATGTTCTCATGAATGGAGATGAATGTCTGAATTGTAAAATTTGGTCTGAGCAGTAGAGTACTCACATCATTATGACACCTACCAAGCTTACTCCAACTTTTTCAAGATCCTCTGGAGTCCAATGTAGATCACCTCCAAACAGGGACTCCACCGACTAAACTGTTAATTTTAGGCCCTTGACTAGAGTTTCTAATTTAATATATTTCACTTCCTGTTCACAAAAGATGTCAACTTTGAAGATAACTGAATTTTCTTGTTTCTCAGAAAAGTAAGGAAATACAGCCAAAGAGAGAAGAAAAGTTTTCTGAACATCAGAAAGTTAGGAATGCTTTGGTTTTCCATCTGTGCAGGTGGGAAGCTCTAACAGCACATGGTCATCAGGTGGAAGTCTCACAAACACATCACAAAGGCATCAGGAATAACTTAATCTAATAGGTTCCTTATGCCTAAAATGTTAAAACTGAGTGGATGTAACTGATTAAATGTGCTACCTGGGCAAAATCCAAGACTTCAAATAATTTATGAACCATTGACCAACAATGTAAATTCATAATATCTGACCCTAATAAATTATGAAGTAAGCTGGGCATACTGGCCTGAGCTTATAATCTCCACACTCAGGAGGCAGAGACAGGAGGATCTCTGTGAGTTAGAGGCCAGCCTGGTTTACATAGTGAGGTCTAGGATAGCCAGGAGAACATAGAGAGACACTACCTCCTCCCCTGAAAAGGAAACAAACAAACAAAAAAATATGAAGTTAATTTTGTAAATAGAAAATATGAATACTACTGTTAAAAATCAGACTATGGAAACAACACACAGAAAATAGCATTAAGAAGGGGGCTGAGAGGCGACCAAATGGACAAGAACACTTGTTGCTCTTGGAAAGGACCTGGGTTTGGTTCTTAGTACCCATGTGACGGCTTTTGTAACAGAATTCCAGAGGATCCAACTCCATTTTCCTAGCTCCACAGGCACCAGTCATGCTCATGGTGTATATAGACACACACACACACACACACAAACACACACACACAGGCAAAACACTCACACTCGTAAAATAAAATAAAAAATAAATCTTTTTTAGCAGCAAATTGAATATCAATATTAAAATATTTTTGTTTGTTTATTTTTGAAAGAGTCTCATCATGTAGCCCAGAATGGCATCTCAAGTTCTAGGAAGACAATCGCGCCAATGAACCCAGAAACACTTTTAAAGAAATACTCTCTCATTGGTCGTTATTTATGCTAATGGATCGTGAGCATTACTCATGACATTCTTTTCCTAAGAAGACCAAATGGAAAACTGAAAAAAAAAAAATCACTAAGAAGTGTAACCGGAGACATTGTATCACAGAGTACTTTTCTTTATGTAAACAAATGCATTTGTGGATAGTTTAGCAGAATCTATAAAACATTTTCTGCAATTTGTCAACAAGTCTTTCTGTTTGAAACTTACAAAGGCCAAAAGGTTAGCAGTTCTTTTTTTAATTAGTTTGTTTGTTTATTTGCTTTACATCCAGGCCACAGGTTCTCCTTCCTCCTCTTTTCCCAATCCCATCACCCCTCAACTCCCCTGCCATCCACTCCTCTCATTCTCTCCAGAAAAGATGCAGGCCTCCCATAGATATCAACAAGCCATGGCATATCAAGTTGCCATAAGACTAGGCACCTTCTCTCCTATTAAGTAAGGCTAAACAAGGCAGCCCAGTAGGAAGAAAGGATCTCCAAGGCAAGCAACAGAATGATAGACAGCTCCTGTTCTCGCTGTTAAGAGTCCCACAAGAAGACCAAGCTACACAGCTGTATCATAGGTAGAGGGCCGTAGAGGGCCTGCATCAGTCCCGTGTAGGCTTCCTAGTTGGTGATTCAATCTCTGTAAGCCCCTGTGGGCCCAGGGTTAGTTGACTCTGTGGGTTTTCTTGTGATGTCCTTGATCTTTATGGATTGTCAGACAGCCAAAGGTTTCAAATGTTTTGTGTGGGTCTCTGCAAATGCCATCCATGGCTTGCAGAGTAATGATCACATGATGCAAGAAGGTAGTCTGGTTCAACACAACTCTGCAGCAGGTTTTGACTCACATGTCTGCAGTTGGACACTAGCCACTTCACTCCAGGCATATTTGAGTAGAATACAATTTGGAGAAAAAGTTTCCTGGTGTAACAGAATCTGCTTTGCACAAGGAGGTATAATTACATCAAAACTCATCTCAGAGTACATGTCACCTCTTCCGTGGAGATAGGTCCTAGACGTAGGCTCCATGAGGTGTCTTTTAGGGCCTAGGAAAAGACCTGGTGTGGTCTGTCACACGGAAAGTGCCACGCTCACCTAGGCTTTTAAGCACCTCCTTCCCTATTTGTATGAGTCTGGGGGAGCCCCTGTCCATACAGATAGTGTAGAGGTCAGCTAGGCTGTCAACAACACTCACTTCCCACCCTCTGGGTGGAAACAGGTTACACAGTTCTTCCTTTGAAGTACCTATCCTGCATGTGTAACAGTCCTGGTTTCTCTGGTGCTTATCTGTGATTGAGAGGATTGCCGCGCTCTCAACAATGTTTCTTGTGTTGTTTATTTATGTACATTTTCTGCAGTGATAACAATGGGTAAAAGCTGACATTTGTTGAGTTTCAGCCCAAGAAGTGAATGTGTTATGTGAGTAGTCTCAGTTTAGTCCTCTGATACATATGCATCATTGTGTTTAATTTTCTATTCATTTTATATTGTTCTCCCCAAAAGGTGTCTAAAACTCCAGCTCCCCTTCAATACCTGGCTCCTCCCCAAACACAGTTCTGAGGTCTACTTAAATAATGTCTTGTGTGTCCCTGGATGATGAAGTACATTAGTAGAAAATTAGATTTATTAATGCTGCATTCCTCTGTATGCTTCCTTCCCATAGCAGCTCTAAATTATCAATGAGACTGCTGATGGGAAATGCTTACAAGGGGAAGAAGTACCCTATCAATGCAGACTCCACCTTTAGACCCTTTTAAATGCAGGCCTTGGGCGTTCTGAGTATTTTATAGGGACTATCCAGCAATAGTTCACTAAGTGCATGGGGTTCTTGGGACTGTGCGGGTCTAAAGATGATTCATATCCAGACATATCTTCAGGGAGCTCACTGTCTAGAGCGTGAGGAATATTGCACTGAACAGAAAGCAAGGCATCAATTCCACATTAGTAAGCTTCTATTTTTATTACCATTTACATTTCAAAGTGAAGCTCGCCGTCACCACACATGCATCCACATGTACCTACACAACGCAGATTTAATTAAAGATAATAGTTACTTTTACCTGACATACAGTCTGATAGTTCCTTCTTCTAGTCAATTCCAGAAAATAATGGTCATGCATACCTTCAAACTCAAATTTTTAACTTCCTAATGGATCAGACTCTATCATTTGAAAAATAACTATTCTTGGTGATTTTTGTCTTACTGGGTGTGAGGTTTTAAAAAAAAAAATCTATGAATATACTAAAAGAAAACCTTCAGTAAAAATTTAAACTCTACTGGGTGAAGAAAAAATGTCATTGAGAGTCTCTGAGACCTCTGGTCCCAACTCTTCATATGCATGAGGCTGTTGGAGAGAAATGCCAACAGTATTCCTGCCATCATATGCACAGGCATGAGAACAGACACTCGCCCTCACATGCCTGCACTCTCTGTGTCTATATGTTATGTTAGTTTTTGCACACTGACAACTGCAGCGAAAGCTCCCTGCAGGGAATCACGGGAAGTTGAGTGAAGGGGTTACTTTACTTGTTCTTCACCATCTCAAAATTGCATTGAGCCACAAGGGCTTTCTGACAAGACTTGGCAAGCTCCCTGCTATTTCCAAGATTGCTTATTCTGCTGGCAGGTTTTTGAGAAAAGAATATGTCTCTTTATTCTAAAATGTTTGTGAGTGTGTGTCCTCATATATATATTTAATTTTTTATTCTTTAAGATCATAGTAAAAATACCTCATCCCCCTTCCTTTTCCTCCCTTCAGATCCTCCCATAAAACCTCACTCTTTGCTCTCTTTCAAAACTGTGGTCCCTTTTTCCATGAATTGCTACATACATATGTACATGAAAACCAACACACGCACACATACACAAATACACAATACACAGATACAATTTGCTCTGTTTGTATAATGTTACTTATATGCATGTCTTCTCAGGACTGACCATTTGGTATTGGATAACCAATTGGTGTGCCCTTCCTGGGGAAGGCTGTTTCTCCTGTGCCCAACATTCCTTAGTTGCTGGAGTTTTTCATAGACATCGGGCCTCATGAGTTTCTCCCTTCACATTCTCTTGTCTATTGATGCCATCCTTGTTTGGGTCATGACTAGGCAGCCATGATGGTAATAGTTCATGGCTATAGCTTCTCCAGCATTTCTAGGAGACACAATATAACAAACCTTCTGATCCTCCAGGGCTTACAATCATTCCACCTTCTCTTCCACAATGATCCCTGAGCCTGGAAGTTGGAGACTGGTCCAGTAAGCCTGGGATCTACAACTCCATTTTGATTGATTATGGTTTTCTGTAATGGTCTCTGTTTCACAGAGAAGTCTCCTTGAAGAGAGATGAGAGTAATACTTTTGTGTAGCATATATAAGGGCAAATATTTAGAGTGTAGTTACACTTTATGTTGTGTTGGTGAAGCAGTGGGTTGCAAGTTTTCCTCCAAGGTCTGTGACTCCACTAACCCTGTGTAGTTGGCTAATTCTCCAAAACTAAGCTCTTGGATTTAATTCTACACAAGGCAAACACATGGATGGGTATAGATACTTTCTTAAACATTCTTGCAGCATTTATGCTTTAGTTGTCATATGATAGTAAGTAATTTTCTTTTAAAATGTCATATTGATGCAGTGGTTCTGTAAGCCTTCCTCCTCCTCACAGAATTCTACTATATTTACGATGCACATTGGGTCTGTGTGCCTTAGGAGAAGTAGCCCATGAGAATAGCAACAGCCACAGTGGACACAAACAATGTTTTAAATGCAAAAGTGTTAATAACTGTCTATTCTAGGAGACGACCAAAAAGTTTATCCAATCTCCTTCTCTGAAGGAGAAATGCCATGGTCCATCTTCATATTTTGCTCTGATCAGATTTCACCAGCAGATTCACTTTCTTTGACTGGTTCAAGAATCAGAAAAATCATGTTGTAGTGAAAACATGAACCTGCAACTCTGGGGTCCAAGAAATGCCCCTAGTGTCAACCCTGTAGTCATTCATGGGGCATTGTGGTGACATTACTGCTCTAAATGTCCTGGCCTGTTAGTGTGATACAGAGGGGCTATGATGACATTTGGTGAGGCAAGTGTCTCAGAATGAATGAATGCATAAGACAATGAGGCAAATCCAGATCTTAGATATCCATGAATTAGATATATGTGGCATTGGGAAGTGACCAATGTTTTCTTTTAAGTTAAATTATACTTTATATATACACTGTTCGTACATATTACGTACATAAAGGATACTTTACATACATACTGGTTTAGCACAAGAATTCAAACATCCATGACTTTCTTGTTCTTCCATTTTTGATATAAAATTCAGTAATTTTGATTCTCAGCTCCAAAATCTCTATGTTTTAAAATCATTTCTGCAGTTCATTTTTGCTGGGACCCATTTTTTTTTAAGATTTATTTATTATTATATGTAAGGTCACTGTAGCTGTTTTCAGACACACCAGAAGAGGGTATCAGATTGGATGCTCAGATTGGAGGGCATCTCATTACAGGTGGTTGTGAGCCACCATGTGGTTGCTGGGACTTGAACTCAGGACCTTCAGGAGAGCAGTCTCTCCAGCCCCAGGGAGCCATTTTTTCTCTTTGTGTAATCACATGTCTTATGCTCTGCCTTGCCCGTGTGTGCTTTCATGCCGTTTACATGTGCCTAGTGCTGTTTCGCTCATCATGCTTTCCCTTCTCTCTCTCCCACAGTAACAACTCTGAAGTTCCAACGTAAGTAACTCCCCTGTGAAATCATCTGGAAACCCAAGAAAAGCCAACCCCTTCCCCTCACACCGTGAAGGAGCCTTGCATGATCTTTAATGTGTTTTTTCCTCCTTTATTAGTCTGGAAGTTCCTGAAAATTGAAACTGTAGGATATTTCTATTTTGTCCTTAATGCTTCCTAGAAATTGGTTCTGGGTTTCAATAGATTAACAAATTCATTGATCCATTTAATCAATGTGACTGCCTTCATGTCTCCATTGTTCTTGAGCCCTATTTTATCCTGATGTACTTTTCTCTGCCCCATCTGAATCAGTGTTCAGTCATCACTCGTAGGGTTACTTTGTACTTCTCCTGAAGTCTGTAATCTTAACCTATGAAAGAGGCACAGTGACCCATCTGCCTCTACCTTACAAAGTGTCACTGATGGTAGATGAGGCCATTCACCCTCAATGGACAGACATGAATTACATCGACTCATGCATGGCCACATCACCTGAACAGGCCAGGTCTCCTCTGAATGCCATTGGCTTCTTCTGATCTTAGAGGCAAACTATTTCAAATGCTTTTGTCACTGCTGTTAATTTTCTTCCTTGTGATTGAAGGGCTTCTCTGGTAGATCAGATCATACAGTGCATCCAGGTCAATGGTAAAGTCAGGATAGCAAATGTCCCCCAAATTAGCATCATTGCTCAGTTACTAGAGTCCACAGTCAGAGATTTATCCTTCTTAACCATCTCTACAGGTTTCTCTGCTCTACTGTATCTGGAAGCTAAGCAAGTGTTCTTACAGACATTATTTTTCCAGGAAATCTTTACCTCTATTTTACCTGTTGTGAAACTTATCCAAAAATTCCTTTTGTCTTGCTTGTCATCCAAAGACAAGTTTTGCCCTATTTAAAATATGGATTGAAACGTATCAAGATAGTAACATATAATTCCTGAACAAAATGAGATTTCATGAGTTTTTATTCACTTTCCTTTTCAATTCAGTGACAGAATATTATAAAAAGAAAAATCTCAACAGCCCTAGGCTACCTACTGAAAATACAGAATTTTTCAATATTATCTGTAGCCATGGAAGGAAAAATTACTATTATTTAATAAAATTCTAAAGACCACAGACCCCCAGGTTAGAACTTCCCCATGGGGCCAGCCATAACAATTTCAACTGCACTTGCTATAGTCTAGCCCATCACTGGGCACAGTAATGCATATCTGTGCCAGCACTCATGATGCTGAAGCAGACACTGAGAGCTACTGGCCAGCCTAGACCTTGTAATGAGCTTGATACAAAGATTAAAAAGTCCAATCCAAGTGCTAAACTGTCTCAAATAATCAATCCTTCCGGACAATTTTTTTTCTTGTATTTAAGAAAAGACACTGGGGGGAGGGGACAGTCGGGGGGGGGGGAAGACATGTCTTTAATCGCAGCACTCAGGAGGTAGAGGTAGGCAGATCTCTGGGATTTGGAAATCAAGGTCCAGGACAGTCAGAGCTACACAGAGAAACACTGTATCACAAAACAAAACCAAAAAAGAAAGAAAGAAACAAAGAAAAAAGAAACAAAGAAAAGACATCCTTCCACTTTAGAAACTGGCACTTGGAAACTTTAATGGCAGTTCTAATGAAAGTCTTATTACCTATCCCGGAGCACTTTATTTTTTATCTTCCTCTTTGGAATAGCTCTCAGCAACTTTTTCCTAAGTGTGATGGCTCTTCTTGATTGCCAGCCCTAGGAGATTTATAATCACGTAGGAGACAAACATCAGGTTGTGCTATAAATGTATTTCCAGAAAGACTTAACTGAGATGAAAAGATTCACTCTGAATGTGGGTGATAACATTTCAATGTCTTCGACTTGGAGCTGATAAAAAGGAAGACAATTGGAGTTTACTTCTCTCTGTTTTGTGGCCAACTGTGTTTGTTGCAACTCCAGCTATCATAGCTGGAGATGCCCAGAGTACCACTCCTTCCCCACAGAGATGGACTGCACTTTCTAGCTGTAAAACAAACCATTCCTTGTGTGTGTGTGTAACAACAAAAAATATAATTAGTATACTATATATTGTTTGTCCTAGATGGTCTTATTATCTGTCCAAGTCTACACCTTGGATCTCAGACAAACTCTGGAAATATCTTCCTGGCCAGATTCTCACTCCTCCTTTCTCAGCTGCTCTTAAATAACCACAGCTATGACCACAGAAAATGATTAGAGGTATCACGTGGTAAATGGCTCAATAGGCCTAGCATGAAGTGAATACCTAAGGAGTTCACGTAAATTGAAAGGAGGAAAGGAGGGAGGGTGGGAAGGAGGAAGGAAAGTAGGAAGGAAGGGAAGAAGGAAAGAAGGGAGATGGGGAGGGAAGGAAAGGAGGAAGGGGGAGAGAGAGGAAAGGAAGAGAGGGGAAGGGATGGAGAAAGGGAGGAAGGGAGAGAGGGAGGGAGGGAAGAAGGGAGAGGGGAGGGAAGGGAAGAAGAAAGCAAGGGGAGAGGGGGAGGAAGGGAGGAAGAGAGGGAGGAAGGGAGAAAGGAAGGGACAGAGAAAGAGAGGAAGGAAGAAAGGGAGGAAGGAAGAAAAAGAGGGAGGGAGGAAGGGAGGGAAGAAGGGAGGGAGGGAGGATAGGAGGAGTGGGGGAAAGTGAAAGCTATCAAAACAGCTAGGGAAATCAAATGGGCTTCCCTATATTAGATAATTTTAGAGTTACAAAAATGGCAGTTTCCTTTAAGTCCATTTTATCCCTCTCTGGCTTACTAGCACCTCACACTTTTCTAATATTTCTCAGAGGTTTTTATGTATAGAGAAAACACTCAGGGATGAAGAGTCCAAGCCTCCTTAGGTCTTCTGACCATGAGGGCATCTACAGACGCTTTCTTTTTAATAACAATAATGGCAGATAAGTGCACTTTCACGACGATTATAGCATATTATCCTCACAGTAATATCCCCGGGGAAGATATTATCCTCATCATACATATGGAAACAAGCTCAAAGAGGTTAAACAGCTTGTGTCACGACAAGTGGGAAATAATGACCTCTGAGTACTCCCGCTGTCCTCTCCAGTTTGTGCGGATTGTCTGTCTGCAAAACACAAGCAGAGAGCTGAGGGCTACTCATCGTCAGCGACGTCCAAAGGAACAGAGAAAATGAAGCCAACCAAAGTTAGCCTTTACTCCCCAGACTGTAATTCTCTCAGCATTGTGATTTTTATACATTGGGCTGAATACTCGTAGCAGGAAAGCGATTAAAATGACCGCTAGTTCCCATTTCGCAGTGATTCTAGCCACAGACCTCCTCTCAGACACTGTATCCTGCAGAAGGTCAGTACTAGGGAGACCCCAGCCTCACAGCAGAAAAACCCCGTCTTCCTTGCTACGACCTAATGGGGTCTGCTTGAGCCTCTAGACTGTGTGTTATCTAGAGAACGTGCCCAGTGAATTTTCTTTGTTTCACAGAAGAGGCCTCCAGAAGAGCATGGATTTTAATTTGAAAAATAAATAAGCACCCTTGAGGAAAGATAGTGGATGTATCCCTGTCCACGCATCCGACATCCTCATCCATTAGTATGAACTTCCTGAAACACAGAGAACAGAGGCGGGGCTCAAGGTGAGAAGCAGCAAGGAGCACAAACTTGGATAGGCCTTTGAGAAAGTGCGGGAGTAAAGTGTGGTTTCTAAGTTACAGTCGTTGCAGAATGAACAGCATATTGTATGTGCTATGCTAGAGGTATGTTATGAATAACAAAAGCCCTGCAGCATTTACATATTTGTTTTCAGCAATCCTGGCAGTTGGATCTCACCAGTCTACGCTCTTTGCCAGAATCACTAAACACTGGTACATATGGCATCTGAAGGACCATATGCCATAGAAAATGCTAGCTGATGCCTATACTTCTATATTATATTTTTATTTCAGATTTTTGCAGTTTGAACAAAGAATAGTCGGAAAAAAACAAAATATTGGACAAGCAGTAAACACGAACGTGGAAAAAATTGTCTTCAGAGAAAGCAAATAAAGGAAATGAATCTATCATGAGCTAACATGACTATATGGTAATGAGTCAGATATGGGAAGTAATTGTCTTGCATGAACAAATTTACATAGCTTTTCATTCCATTGTGTTTGAAGCTAAGAGCTACAGCAAGAAGATTGAGGGGTAACATATTTTTCCTACCTTATTCTGTCTGACTTTTCTTGCTAAAATCAAATCTCCATTTGATTGAAGTTAATTAGTAAGAGGATTACAGTTGGCACATCTAAATTCAGGTTAAAGCTGAACAATTTAAATATCAGGAGTTACTTTTCCAATATTTCTTCAGGTTTTTAACAGAGACTTTTTAGTACAATGTAGGTGTTTTGGTTGTTGTTGTTGTTGTTATTTGTTGTTTATACTGGGGGGAGTAAAACAAAATCAATGTGATTGAATATTTTGCTTTATCAAAACAAGAAAACAAAAAATTCCAAGCCAATCTTTTTTACCAATATGAAAAATACCAATATATCTAGATAGGTCTAGTATGTAAGGATGCCTTTAATCTCTGGAGGGGGAAAAAACTGCACATTCACAATGTTCCAAATGTAGTTTAATCCCTTTAATAATTCCAAAATTCCTACATGAATTGCTCAGCCTAAATGAGCATGATGACTAAAATGACCATATATTTCAAAAGTGTAGACCATCACAAGGTATTAGAATCATTGACTCTGATCGAATACACAAATCAGGTGCATGGAATAATGGAATGGGGAAAATACATTTATGTAAAGCATATATGTTGGAATAGTTTAGCCTTTAATCACTTAACAAACTATTAGTTTTAGATATTATGCCCTGGTATAATACTTTAGATCTTTAAAAAGCCCATTCACACTCTGTCTCATAGAAACAATGACACAGACAGGACATAAGTGCTTATCCATTTTACAGATAGGAAAGCCCACCAGAAAGGTTGCTCTCTTCTCCGCGTGTCCTCCGTATACCTTAACCGTGTTACAGTGTAGAACTGAGCTCACTACAGACTGGAAAGTGGTTCACAGCAAGGCATGCTTGCAGAGGAACTGTCCAGTATGGTGTAGAATTATGTTTGATATACAACCTTAAGTTTTTCCTAAAAGCTTACTCATGGACGTTAGACAGAGTTTTGATAAACTTGGAGCTGTATTTTCTACACTTCAGTCGTTTCAAAATCAGGAGTCTCAAGCTGTCAAGTCTACACAAGAAACCAACTGTAGCAAGTGCTAGTGTGAGCCTTCCTTTTGGGGTGTGACACCTATAGTAACAAAGACATGTTTGCTTTTGAGAACCTTCCTAGCAAACGATCCCACACATTAGAGCTTAAAGTGACAGCATCTAGGGTTTTATCACACTCTGAACCCCACAATACAAACACATCCCTAAAAGTTCCAGAAGAGCATCCCACTTTGCTGTGGGGATTCAGTTTCCACCTTCATCTTTCAGTGAAGTTGTTCTCTTCTTTGCATGAGCCATTCTCCTGTGTCTTTTTTAGGACACGTCTTGTTGGCTTTGGCAATTCATGCATTTCATGTCAAGATCATCTGAGATGCTTAATTGCATCAACCAAGATACTTCTTTTCAAAAAAAAAAAAAAAGCCATTATATGGCTTCCGTCTCTGGAAATGGGAGTGTAGAGTATCTTCTAACCCTATTCAGGTCACTTCCATCCAACCTCTGCTGTCCACCCAGTCTCATCTGCCGCACTCATAAAATTATATTTCTAGCACTCTAGCAGCTTTCAAGTCTCAATCCATTATGATAGCAATTTCTAGATACAAAGTTTTGTACCTAGAAAAGACAAATATAGTCAGTTGAGAAAATGCTTGTTTATTATGTGAGCTAGGTATGTGTTAGAATGTGATCCATTCCAAGACAAAATTGTTCCCCTCATGTAGATAAAATAACAAACAAGATAAACATATTTTTGTAATTTTAATAGTGAAAGAGATGTAGACATTGGGTATAGACAAAGCAGATAATCCCATTCCAAAAGAGAAATTGAAGGGAATAAAGGGATCTAAGTAAGTTTTTAAGTAAGTTTGAAAGGCATCGGCAGGAATCCCATGAGTTTGTCTGTGAATAAGATTCTGTTTTATCTCATGCCAGCATAGCCCTGTCCCACCTGCAAGACTTCACATTGGAGTCTCTATTTCTCTTCTCTCTCAGAAACTGCACATATAGTCTCTTGCCTGTGTAATTCTGAAGGCTCAATCTCTTTCTTTCTCTTTTTTCTTCCTTTCTTCCTTTTTTTTTGTTTTTTTGTTTGTTTGTTTGTTTTGTTTTGTTTTGTTTTTTGAGACAGGTTTCTCTGTATAGCCCTGGCTGTCCTGGAACTCACTCTGTAGACCAGGCTGCCCTTGAACTCAGAAATCCTCATGCCTCTACCACCCAAGTGCTGGGATTAAAGGCATGCACCACCACTGCCTGGCTCTGAAGGCTCAATCTCATTCTCTCACTTTGATCCTTATCTTTCGGAGTTCCAACCATTGATATCCATGATGGCACAATATTATCATGACTCTCTCAGCTCTCCCACATATGACACATATGACACAGGGGTGTATAGCATTAAACAAGAGAATTATTCACAGAGCTCTTCTTGATCACCACATCTCTGTTCCAGGTATCTATCCAGACTGCTGAGTGGTTCTTTAACTCAAAATCCTAATTGTTTGAGTAAGATTTTTTTTCAGCTGTACCTCAGGCTTCTCTCCAGAGAACACTCGCCTGATCATGAATTTGTTCATCTTACGACACTTTGCAGTCTGGATAGGCAAGAGTCTCCAGACTACCATGTACCGAGTTCTTTTTGGCTGACAGTTTGTTCATTAAATTCTGTCTTTCCTACAGTACAGGAATGAGAGAAGGAAAGGAGGAAGTGGACCATGCCTTCCATTCCTCCCTAGAGACAATGACATCACTTCCTGTTCTCTCCCATTAGCTTAGAACATAAATCAGCCAAGTTTTCTGCTGCACATAACAATTCCCAAGTGTATAAATCCATTCAGTTTTCAACATTCTCCCCATTCCGATCTGAGTTCTTATTGGACTGTCTCATAGCACCTTTATTTCTACTTGGTCCCTTTAAAGCAACAGGCTTTGCTGTTATGTATTTAAATTTCTTGCACCCTCTTCTAATTGCCTAATTTGTCATATAAATAATCCAGAAACTACCTCACTGTATTAGCTCCTAGTTTGTTTACCTTCCCATTAACTAAAAAGCCTGGCAGCCACAAATTCAGACATTCACATATTTAGTTGTTTTTAAAAGAACCCAAAGAAAGAGGCAGACCATTAGCTATTTTGAAACTGCCTCCTTTGCATAACCCCATGAAATTATCTGCAGCACCAATAAACTCATTGCTAACTGAGGATAAAAGGGGGTCTGAAACTATGACGACTGAACACTGCTGGTGGCTTCTAGAACTGTCTGCTGGAGAATCTCTGCTACTCTAGTAAGGAACATCTTAACACGTGCTCCCGTCCTGAGGGGGCCACATCGAAACTTCCAAGCAGTGTCATAGAGTGAGGTACTTCCTGTAATATTCTACTCTGTCCTGAGCCTGATTGTGTCTGTGCGTGCTCCTGCGTGTGCTCCTGCGTGTGCTCCTGCGTGTGCTCCTGCGTGTGCTCCTGCGTGTGCTCCTGCGTGTGCTCCTGCTCTTTCTTGGTCATACTTTTTCCCTGGTCACCTCTTAAGTACTTTGTACCTCCCTACAGACAGGAAGATGGAATAGGTTTCCCAGGTCTTTTAGGTATTTGTCACAGCATCGCTCCACTTTCCAGGACAATGACTTTGTCTCTTCAGCAACATCATGCAAATGAAAGCATCCCTAGGCCACTTCTTCAGGGTGTCTTACTCAGCTTGATGCTTTTGAGATCCGTCTATACCACTCTAATAAACCTGCCTTGGTAAACGGTGTTCTACTATATGAATGAGTCAGATGTCTCACCCACTGAAGATATTTCAGTTTGGGCAATTATGAATACAGTTTTGTGAGGCTCAGAGGATAAAATATTGTGAATGTTTTTCAGTTCTCCAGAGTAAAGACCCAACACATAGGACTTCTGTAGTATAAGGCATGTGCCCTTTAAAAAGTGTGCAAACTATCTCAAAATAGTTGAGGTTCTTCACAGGCCAGACTTAGTGAGTGTGAGTCCCCAATTGCAGGTCTTATCTGCTCTGAGAGCTTCCACTGCTTTCTAGCAAATCTAAGAATTTTATTAACGAAACCACAATGAAGCCTCTAATCCTTGACTGCCATCCCCACCCTCACTGAGGAATGTCTGTTCAAATTATTCACTCATGCATTAACCAAGCTATTTCCATTGCAGTAATCATGTCCTTCACAAAGAGAAACTGTACTAATTAGTTATTAAATTCAATTCACTATTTTTATAATTTGTTATTTTGATATTATGTCTAACAACATTTCGATACCGTATCTAATTCTAGGTCATACACCTACGGATTCTTCCAAATGTTATACATTTATGCTTTCATTTAGATCTATGATGGTTTTTTGTTTTTTTGTTTTGTTGTTTTTTTTTTTTTAGTTAATACTGATATAAGACAAAAAGTGTAATATCTTATTTTATTCTGTTTGCATATATGTCTAATAGTTCCAACAACAGTCATCCAAAAGAACTCCTGGGGAGGAGATATGGCTCCATGATTATGAGCACTACCTGATTTTGAAGACCCAGGTTCAATTCCCAGCACCCACATCAGGCAGCTCCCAACAGCCTATGACTCCAGGTCCAGGGGATCCAATATCTTCTTTTGGCCTCTGTGGGCACCTGTATATTCTTGGTGCACATATACTCTTACTAGATCATATACATAAATAATAAATATATTTTTAAAACTCCCACTTATGTATTTTATGCATTTATAAAATTACAAATGTGTATCTGTATGTGAGTCTATTTTTAGTTAATTACTCTGTTCCAATATCTCTCTGGTCTGAACTACTAAAGAATACCTTTGCCAATGTGACTGCTTAAATACTGTAGCCAAAAGTCAGATGCTGCTTACAGCTAACTTGATTTTTTTCAAGTTTTTTTTAACTATTCAAGATCTTTTGCCTTTTAATAAAAAATTTATAACTCTTTTTATACCATGGACTGAATAAGCAAAAATCCTATGCTAGCAGATATATTCCCAGTCCAAGAATTAGCTTTTCTGCATTTACAAAAAACATCTCTCTGAATTTTTTTGAGATTTTTTAATTCATATAAGTGCAATGCATTTTAATAATATATACCCCTTCCTCCCTTTAACTCTTTCTGTGACTCCTCAACTTCCTCTATTAAAATGAATGTTTTCTATTATTATTGGTATTGCTGCTATTATTGTTGTTGTTGTTGTTGTTGTTATTATTATTATTATTATTACATACATAAAACCCACAGAGCCCAATTAGTTAGCACATATATGTGGGGCTAACCACTGGAGCATCTGAGTTTAACCCTAAAGAAAACTGACACTCCCTTTTCCTGTATCCATACAGTGTACTTCAAACAAGGATGAGGCCTTGTGAGCCCTTCTAATCCATGCTGCAATGCTAACTGGTGTGATCTTGTACAGGTCTTGTGTAAGCAACCATGTTGAAAGACCTGCACATGATGGGGTTCAACATCCCTATCATGTCCAGAAGACACTGTACTGGTATGGTCCCCCTAGTCTGTGAGTTCTTACAATCTTCTTCCATGATGACACCTGAGCCTTAGGTATCATAATTGTGTTATAGTGTCCCATTTGGGGTTGGACACAACACAGTCACTTATTCTCTGTACCTTGCCCAGGTGTGGTTCTCTATAATAACCTCCATTCCCTACAAAAAGACACTTATGGACGAGATGTGAGGGTGTCCACTAATCTATGCATATTATGCTGAGCACTTAGAAGGCAGGTAGATGCCATATTGACTCACAAGTGTGACGGTTTCAGATTCTCCTATCGTATCTATGACTTTTCTACTCATCAGCTCTTGGCCAGGTTCACGGTACCAAGCATGACTTCTCTCCTCTTGAGTAGTCACTAAGTACAATCAGACAATCTGTTTGTTATGCCTGAGATATTAGAGCACCACTACAACATTGGGCATATCTTACTGTACCAGACATTACTCCCATAGTCAGATACATAGAGCCTACATAACATTTTCCAGTATTACAAGAGCAGTCTTCCAGACCTACTGACCTCTCCCAGTCCTGTGGGTAACACACGAGATGACTTCAGCAACACTCTACTATTGAGTTCTTGCAATCAATCAAGGGACAGCCTATATTGTCTGGGGATATCTTAGACCTCCTGACGTACAAGTTGGAAACAGATATTCTATAACTGGCACTAGGATTTTGTTTGATGGTGTATTATAACTATCCACACTTACTGGACCAAGGTTACCTGGTATGCCCAGTTGAGGAATTAAACCAGGCTCATGTTGGAGCAAGTGTCTCTGCAGTAGGATATGAAGTCCTTTGGGTATATACCCAAGAGAAGAATAGCCGAGTCATATAGTAAGTCTACCTTTAGCTTTTTGAGACTTCTCCACTCTGATTTCTGTAGTAACTGTACCAATTTTCACTCCTGCCAACAGTGAATAAAGATTCCCCTTCCCTGTATTCTTGCCAGCATTTGTTGTCATTTGTTTTCTCAATCTTAGCAATTGACTGGAGTAAGATAAAAATCTCAAAGTGGTTTTAATTTGCACTTCCCTGTTTGGGAGGATGTTGGACCTCTTTTTACATATTAGCCATTTTCATTTCTTCTTTTGAGAGCTCTGTGCAGATGTTATATCTGTAGATTAATTAGGGGTCAACTGGCAAGTTTGTTGTGTTGACTATTCTGATACATTTATTTAGCCGAATCTTTTCACTATTTGTACTTCCTTAGAGATCTCAGCACACTATTGACTGGTCAAGGTCATTAATAGATAGTCATCATTTTATAATTTTTTTGCAATTTTTACCAATTATTATTAATTAGTACATTGTCTCTATATATAATAGTTAATCTTTTAGTACAGACTGTATAGAATTGTGATATTTGAGATTGCTTCATTTTACTGTATAGTGATATATATGTATATATGTATATATATATGTATATATACATATATATGCATATATCACTGTTGGGGCTCAAGCCTAGAGCCTCCTTCGTAAAAGACAAGTAGCTGTCCCTCCAATGTGTAGCTAATTGCTGTGAGAGAGCACCTTGACCACAGTAGTTTCTAGAAGGAAAGGTTTATCTGAGTTTATGGGTCTAGGGGGATACGACCTCACCACCATCACACCAGGCAGACTCGGTGACTGAGTGTAGAAGCTGAGAGCTGAGGGTTCTCATCTCAAACCACAAGCAGAGAGCAGAGGGCAGACTGGAGGTGGTAAGAGGCTTCTGTAACCTCAAAGCCTGCTCCCAGTGGCGCACTTCCTCCAGCAAAGCCAGTAGCCCCGAAGCCTCCCGAAATAGAATCACCAATTAGGGACCAAATGTTCAGTCTAGCTGGCTAGCCTTTTTAACCAAGAATGGATGTTGATAACATGAAAAAGAATGAAATTGACTTTTACTTCAACCCACTTATAAAAATCAACTCAAATTTGGCTAAAGACTCAAATGTAAGATTTCAGAATATAAATTTGCTATTTTGAAAAGAAAAGAAAAGTTTCTTAGCAGTGATCTCAACAACAGCAACAACAAAATAATTGGACATATCCCCAAGAACACAGGAAGATCAAAAATAGACAAAGAATTATATCCAACTAAAAAGCTTAAGCATAACAAAAAAATGGCAATAGGAAGAGATAAATTATGAAATCGGGGGGGAATATTTACAAATCATATATCTGATGTAGGATTAATGTCTAAAATACACAAGGTACTCAGACAACTCAAGAGTATAAAAACAGTTCCACTAAAAACATATGAAAGACCTGAATGGGCCAGTCCCACAACATCCAGAGGAAGCTTCACTCCCAGGCGCTCTGACACACCCAGAATCAGAGACCTTGGGCTCAAGCTCTGCAGCCAGTCCCACAACACCCAGAGGAAGCTCCACTCCCAGGCGCTCTGACACACCCAAGATCAGAGGTGTGCTGACACACCCAGGACCAACATCTGTCCCAACACTGGCAGTAACTGGGACCAGCTTGACCAGGCACACAAGCACTCCGCTAGCCCAGTGACTCAGGTTCCTTCCGGTCTGTCTGGGTTAGTGTTCTGAGCAGACCTTGGGCACAAGCTCTGGAGCCAGTCCCACAACACCCAGAGGAAGCCACACTCCCAGGTGATCTAACAAGCCCTGGATTCCAGAATCACAGGATCACAGAGACAGCTTGACTCTGAGGAGTTCTGACACAACCAGGATCACAGGAAGGACAGGCTCCAGTCAGATTTAGCAAGGGCAGGTAGCACTAGAGTTAACCAGATGGCCGGGAGCAAGCGTAAGAAAATAAACAACATAAACCAAGGTCACTTACCATCATCAGAACCCAATTCTCCTACCATAGCAAGTCCCGGACACACCATCACACCGGAAACACAAGATTCAGATATAAAATCACTTATCATGATGATGATACAGGA
>NW_022196905.1:90328489-90347226 GCF_008632895.1 Mastomys coucha
TTATAATATTTTATAAATTTTAAGGAATATGACAAAAAAGATATTGTAGGTCTTGAAGGGGGGTCTCTAGGAGGAGCAGTAGTACAATTATATTTAATTGAAATATGTTTTTAAATGTTAACAAATTCAGATAAATTGAAATCATGTAATTTTTCTCATCATAATGCAATAAAAGTTTAAAAAAAAAAAAAGACCTGAATGGAGATACCCAAAAGATATTCAAGTGTTCAAATGATATATGAAAATGTTGTTATCCAGGAAATAGGGCTAAAGTTACAATGAAATGCCATCTCAAATTTTCATTTTTTATTAGATATTTTCTTTATTTACATGTCATATGATATTTCCTTTCCCCTCCGAAAAAAAGAAAAAATAAAATAAAATATAATAAAAAAACAAAAACAAAACAAAACAAAACTCCTGTTCCCTCCCGCCTCCCCCTGCTCACCAACCTACCCTCTCCTGCATCCTAGCCCTGGAATTCCCCTACACTGGGGCATAGAACCTTCACAGGGCCAAGGGCTTCTCCTCCCATTGATGACTGACTTGGCCATCCTCTGCTACACATGCTGCTGGGACCATGAGTCCCACCATGTATAGTCCTTGGTTGGTGTTTTAGTCCCTGGGAGCTCTGAGATTACTAGTTAGTTCATATTGTTGTTCGTCCTAATGGGCTGCAAACCCTTCAGCTCCTTGGGTCCTTTCTCTAGCTCCTTCATTGTGGACCCTGTGCTCAGTCCAATGGATGGCTGTGAGCCCCTACTTCTGTATTAGTTGGGTATTAAATTTTCTAGAATGGATTTTATCAAGAAGGTAGCAGAAGGTAGGCATTGAGAAGGATGTGGGGTAAAGGGCACCCCGATGTGCTCTTAGTCAGTGCATAAATAAGCAGGGACCGCATGGAAAGCAGAATGGAAGGTTTTCTCAACATATATATATATATATATAATATATATATATATTATATATATATGATATATATATATCATATGATCCAGCAATTGCTCTTCTAAATATATATTCAAATGAATTAAATCAGTGTGAAAAATCTCTGTGTGTTTATGTTCACGGCAGCATTATTCATAACAGGTATGTAAGCAACTAAGGGTGCATCAATAGATAATGGATAAAATATATGTTGAAGGTGGAATAAGGTAGTGATGCTCAGTGGAACAGTATTTGTGTAGTGTGCACAAGGCTCTGGGTTCAATCTTCAGCCACAAAAATCAAATAAACAAAAATAAATAAATAAATAAATAAATAAATAAATAAAAGAAAAGGAGAAGGGTGGGAGAATTATTCCAATAGGGTTAGTACTCAGGCTGAAGGAGAAAATTCATCTCTTGGAAATGGGTGGACAAACCTGAAGGACATTCTGTTAAGTGGAGTGAACCAAGTGGACAAGAGCAGCCCTGCCTGGTGTTACTCAGACGAGGAATGTAGAGACTGAGCTCTAACAGGGGAAGAAGAGTGCAGTGGTTAGCAGGTCTAAATGAAGGTGGAGGGCTTAAGGGTCAGGGACAGAGTTCTGAAACAGATCCAGCTTGTTGACCACAGTTAGCACTAGTGTACTGTGTAGTTGGATTTTTTTTATAGTTTCAAGTGGTAGGTTGGAGGATGTGGGATAGAAAAAGAAATGGGTGGTGGGTAGGTTTACTAAAACTAGGGATGCACGGAAAGGGTCTTTGGAAGACAACCTTAAAGGAAAGAGTTTGGGCATGATTGCCCTACATTGATTGACAAGTCCACTCACAGAAAACATGGGTTATGAGAAGTTCAAGGCCTGGGAGACTTCCCTATAGATTGTTGGTCAGAGACCCCCATGGGCCTCCCAAACAGCAACAGGCTATTTCTAGAGCCCTTGGTTATCACCCATAACTATATTGTAAGACCCTATTGCTAAAGAAATCACACACTTTGGCTACGGGGAGTAAAGAAGTCAATCGTAAACTGACTAAGCAGCTTTCTTCTTGCTGACTGGCTTTCCTGGTGCAGAAAAGTGAAATGCAGGTTGCTGGGGGAAAAAGGCATCCATCATTTTTACCCAGTACTGGACTCCACATGCTGCAACACTGACGGGCCAGACAGTGTGTGCCCAGCAATGTGACTGTGGTACAACTTCTGGAGGGTACTTGACTGCCTTCTGATTAGATCTGAGACAAGCTCCACAGGAGGACAGTTCATGCCTGGCACTGTAACCTAGTCAAAAGCCGTGGCTAGGGAGGTTATAGACCTGTTGAGCCTGCCATTGTCATTTGCTATACGGCCATGCTCCCTTGAGGCTTCTAAGTCTTCATGCTTAGACCCATGGAGCTGGGCTGATGTCAACCTCAGTCAGAGGAGCTTCTTTCTGCAACAAGCAGAGGTCCATGGAGAGATGCTTAAATGGTAAAAGTTCTGAGACAAGAGACCAGGGGCCCAGCAGTAAGTGTAGCACTTGTATGAACCCCTTCCTCCAGAGTGGAATCCAAGCTGAAGGAAGCAGGGAGAGGTGCTGTCAAGTGGCTTCTTCTGGCTGTGGCATGGTTACTGAACTCATAAACCCACAGAGGCAGGTGTTACCTGTACAAGATCAAGCCAGTCAAACTTACAGCTTAGATGCGGCAGGTGAAGCCAGGCTTAAGGGCTTACTTAGGAGCTGTTGACAATTGGTTGCTAATAAAAAGGGAAGATCATGCTTATGAGGATGTGACCACTGATAGATTCCCCATGCTCCTGTGGATGGCCTGCACCCATGTACTTATTGGCACCACTAACTGGATTCAGTAGCTAATTTTAAAATGGCATAAAGTTGGGAGAGGAGCATCCCTCTTGGGATGTAGGGAGAATTGAAAGGAGAAGAAATAAATGTGATCATACTTCAGTGTTTATGTGTATAAAATTCCCCAAAATAAAGAAAAACATTTTAACTTGATTTTACATATACTCATCACACATCTCTAATACAGACCACATAGAGCACAGAAGCAGGTAGATCTCTGTACATAGTCTACAGAGTAAGTCTCAGGCTAACCTGGGCTACATAATGAGAACAAGTCTAAAACAATAAAGCAAAATAAAACTATGGTTTGGAACTGAAGTATGTACCCCCATTGCCTTGTTTTTCTGAATATTTAATCCACAGATAGTGTCACTATTTGGAGGGTGTGGGTTCTGGCAATTTAAGAACCTGAGGCTTAAGTGGAGGAAATAGGTAAATATATAGGTCAATGGAGATTTATATCCCTAGGAAATCCCTGGCTCACTCTCTTCACTTCCATCTCTGGTGCATGCCCCATCACCATAGTATGTATTCAGTCTCTGAATGTATTCATCTCTGGTGCATGCCCCATCACCATAGTATTCAAGTGTCACCTACTAAAAACCTTCTGAAGCTGTGAACCCACGCCCAGCAGTCCTCCTTCATGGAGTTGTTTCTGCCAGGTATTTTTTGTCACAAAGATGCAAAAGTAAGAACAATGGAAAACTGGCAGCAGAGGAATGGGGTGCTCTCCACCCTTGGCCCTGTGGTTCTTAGGCCTTTGGAACTTAGAAGAATTGCAGGTGTGTACTAGAGAAGCCCTCCAATGCCATCAGCAGCCAGCCTGATGGGAACTCAGGTGACCAAAAATGTTAATAGAAGAGCAAACAGTAAAAGCCTACATGCAAGTGAAGTTGTAGATGAGAACCTAGATTCTGCTGGTAATTGATCTAGAGGTAATCCATGGCTAGTAACTCTCTGTATTTTTCTCAGTGTCTTGAAACTTTATGGGAGGTCAGTTTTAAATGAGAAAGATGAATTAAATTAGTGGAGGCTACATCAGGACGATAGCAGCAAGGCTGTGTCACAGATCTTCCTCATGGGTTGTGACTAAATTTACAGAGACAGACAGCAACAGAGAGAAGAGTAGATGGATTTCAACAACAAAGCCCTTTGACTAGAGAAGGAGAAGGAGGAAATTGTGAATGGGAAGAGATCAGTTATTAATGACATTAGAACTATTAATGAGAAGCTAAGAACTTTGCACTGGGACAAATAGGAAACTGGCCAGATCCCACCTGTCACAAGCTTCAAGTGGAAAAATTTAAACTTATTGAAAGACTTATTCTGAGAGCACAGAATACAGCTAGAGTGCCCTATTGGCACAGGGCCACCCAGAAGCTACTGCAGACTAAGGGGCTCAGCTAATGCTCAGCAGGCAACAGACATCAAGATGATAATAAGTCTGAATTTAAAGGGGCTTGTACCTAGATCATTTTTTTAGTATAGAATAAGAGTTTATTTAGAGCATGGGGAGGGGAGTTAAGAGAGGAGTAGAGTCAGAGAAAGGCAAAGAGGTGTACCTAGATTCTTAATGAACTTTTCAGAGACCAGTCAATACATAAGTATGTCCAATTTCTTCTAGAGAGCCACAGAAAGAGATGTGAAACTTTGAGGGGAGGATTGAACTGCAGTGGAGACCCTAGGAAACTAGAAATGCAGACATGAGGGCCATTTGCTGAGGCAGTTCCATCCCCTCTGACTCTTACAGTATTGGGACTGTAAGAGTCAGAGGGGATGGAAGACACCAGGAGAACATGGCTCACTGAATCAACTAAGCAGGACTCATGTTAGCAAGCATTGAGCCTGCATGGGTCTGCACCAGGTCCTCTGCATATATGTTTTGGTTACTGGCTTGTTGTTTTTGTGGGTCCCCTAACTCTGACTCTTGCCTACTCTTGAGACTCTTTCTACCTGTTGGGTTGCCTTGCACAGCTTTGGTATGAGGGGTCTCGCCTTGTCTTATTGTGTCATGTTTGGCTGTTGTCTCTTGGAGGCCTGGGCTATTCTCATGGAAGATGGGTCAAGAGTAGATCTTCAGGAGTCGGGTGTGGGAGAGATAGATGTGGCTCTGGAGGAATGGATGAAGGGAAACTGTAGGAGAGAAGAACCTATTTTCAATAAAAAAAGAGTTTTTCCTAAGTCTCAGAAAGTTCTTTAAATTCATACTTTTGAACAATACTGAACTTGTTATTAAAGATTCATAGACAAGGATTGGATGAATTTTCATTACAAAACTATGGCTTTTGGTAGGCTGTGGGTGGAATTTTATTATTTAAAGTCAAGTGTTTGATGTCCATTGGACAAGGGGTAGACTTGAGACAGTTAATCTTCATCGTCAGCCCAACCATCTTTGATATCATCTAGATTAGTGTGCACACATCAGAGTATATAGAGGGAGTTTTCTAGAGAAGATTAAGTGATGGGTACATACCACCTGTGGACTGAATGCCTAGGTGGAATAAAAAAGGAAGAAAGAGAAGCCAGTTGATTCTAGCGCTCCTGGCCTCTCTGCTTCCTGCACATCATAATAAGAACTGGGCTGCTGTGGTGTGGTCTCATAGTGATGAACTGGACCCTCTGGAAGAGGGAGCCAAGGTTAATTGCTTCTCCCTTGAGTCATCTTTGTCTGGTCTCTTGCTCACAATCACAATAAAATTAGCTAACCACATTCTTGCCTCCCTCCCACTACAGTGAAAGGAATATTTGAGACTCTGCCTGTATTTTTACATTAGCCTATTTCTCCCCTCATACCTGTAGGTTTTTAGAGTTCTGACTCAAAGTGTGATTTCTACTGATTCTTTTCCCCCTGATACTTTCTTTAGCTGTGAAATCTGCGTCTGCCAGGGATGTAGCCATTATATTATCTATGATTATGTTTTCATGTATCTAATTTTATGTCTCTGCATCAACCTACCCTTATCACTGCGATTGAAGTAGCAGTTTTTATAGATGGCATCAGTTTGATATGTGGTGACATTTCCCCCGATCCCACTCTTTGGTGTGTTTAGAACAAAACGCTTAACGCGATTATCACGTTTTCGCTCCCACTTCGAGCTGTCACTTTTATTTCTCTTTGTTCCACATATGTGATTTTCACACTTCTGCTTCCCCATCTTCAGACTGCTTTACCATTTTTATGTAAATACTGCTTAGTTTTTGAGACCCTGTCGTGACCTTGCTATTGTTAATTATTGTCTGTCTTTTTTTATCATAGCCATTCCACAAATGTTACCTCATGATTTTTGACTTATCTTTATCATATTTCTGTATAGTTTGGAGGTTTTTTTGTTTTGGATTTTTTATTGTTCCACACAGCATAGCAAAATTTGTAGGTGAAATGTTAATGAAATAATTGTCTTATTGATTTATCAGATTGATTATTGAAAAGTACATATAAGCATATTATCTTTTTATATATTTATTGTTATTATGCCATTTTACTATACTTATTCATCCTAATAATGATTTAATGGCTTTCCTGGATTTTTCTATATCAGTATCATGCTTCTCACAGAGAGCATCTTTATTTTTGAAGGTGAGTGGCTTTTCTTTCTATTTCTTGCCTCAGTTCTGTGGCTAGGACTTCCAGCCCAGTGCTGAATACATGCCGCAAAGCAGACATACTTGTATTATTCCCGATTTCTACAGAAAGGCGTCCAGCTCTTGTCATTAAATGCGGTGTGGCTTCTTGTGAACATCTTTGTGAGGAAGTCTTCTATCCCTGGTTTGTGGACATTTTAATCATTTAAAAAAATGTGTTGGCTTTGTCAAATGCTTCTTATGCATCTCTTAAAATGATTCTTTCACTTATTTTCACCCTGTTGATATTTAATTGATTTTCAAATATTAAGCCAAAGCTGGGTCTCTGAGGTAAATTTCACATTAATAATATATTTCCCTTTCATAATGTGTGTTTCTTTTTAAATGATGGACGTAATTCATAATTATTTTCTTAAAGACTTCCCACTTATGTTAATGAACAATATTAATCCAAAGTTTCCTCCTTATTTTTATTTTTTTATATCTTTTTCTGACTATGGAATCAGGCTAAAAGTGACTTTAGAAAATTAGTGGGGACTTGTTCCCTTGTTTTGTGAGGAATTATGAACATTAAATATTGAATGCCCAGTAGATATAGATATTAGTAGTTAAGACATTTCTTCTGGGCTTTCTGCTGTGGATAATTTCCTTTGTTAAAGTCTTTTTTATGTTTTAGAAAGGTATTTATTTATAAGGTGAATAAAACTTCCTAACTGTAACAGGTGAAGAGCATGTAAACAGTAGAGTCGGTAGTGCTGAGGTTGGATAATGTTGGTTTCTTAGTGAACACACCACTGAGCTGGGGATGGAGCTCAGAGGTAGAGCATTGGCTTGTTATACCAAAGGTCCTTGGTTTGGTTGCCAGCACCACAAACATAAATAGTAAAAATAAATGAGTAAGTAAATAGATCAAAATGGGAAGTGGGAGGATTGCCTGTGTATACCACTCATGGGATAACTCTTCAATAAGTCTAATGCTGCAAAGCTACCTGAGAACGAGGCAGCCCTGACTCAAACCCCTTGTATACATGTATTTTTTAAAGCTGTATTTTTCTGCAATTTCATGAAATTTTTTAAATATTTCTTGTTAATTACCTGTATATGTATGTTGTGAGCAATAGCTATGTATGCTTGGGCCTACAGAGATCAGACGAGGGTATTGGATCCACTGGAACTGGAGTTACAGGTTCTTGAGAGCAGCACGACATAAATGATATTAAGCTGCAGGCACTTGCAGTATCCCACATTATGTTTTGGTGTGAATATTCATTGTGGAACGGTTAAGTCAACCCACTGAACTTGACTATTATCTCACATCTTTATCATTTTGTATGGTGTTGTTGACTTTTGTGATTGACTCAGTCTTTTCCCTTGTTTTATCCCATGTGGGCCCTCCCACATCAATCATGAATGAGAAAAAGCCCCAACAGGTTTATTCAGATTATGTATCTGGACTGGAGCCATGACTCAGGGGCTATGAGCACTTGCTGTACAGTTGGAATTTCAGCACCCACACAACAAGCCAGGTGTCCATTTCTCTTTGTTTAATACTGCTGTGCTAAAACACATGACCAAAAGCAATGTGCAGAGGAAAGAGTTTGACTTTCATGTCCCAGTCCCAGTTCATCACTGAGGGAAATCAGAGCAGAAACTCAACATAAGAACTTACAGTCAGGGTCTAAAGCAGAGGCCATGAGGGAGTGCTGCTTACTGCCTTGTTCCTCATGCCTTGCTCAGCCTACTTTTATATTACGGCCCAGGACAACCTGCCCAGCGTGGGCTGGGAGCTCTTACATCTATCACCGGTCAGAAAATGCCTGTTAGGCAACCTGATGGGAGCAGGGGTTCTTTCTTCTCAGATGGCTCTACCTTGCATTAAGTTGACCAAGCAAACAAACAAACAATAAGCAAAGAGCAGCAACAACAACAACAACAAAACCCTAGCTAGCACCCTAGCACATCCAAAGAACCCTTGGGGGATCCAACAGTCTTTGGCCTCTTTGTTTGTACAGGGGTGCACGGTAGCACTGTCCTCTTCTTACCAACCTTTTGACGTTGTAATGAAAGGTGTGATCTACAAAATCAACACTGGAGAATCATGCAAGGGAGTTACCAAAAATATCATGTAATATTTTCAATAAGTTTATGATTTTCTGTGAGCTGAATTCATAGCTGTCCTGGAGTGTGTGCAGCCCATGGGTCACACACAACTACAATATCAAAGTCCTTATTATTGTTGTTGTTGTTGTTGTTATTTTCTAGTTCTCCTTTTATTTACCTACTTTTTGCATCATGTATTTTTTGTTACTCTCATATTAGGGATATATACATATATGTATATATACATATATGTATATATATCACATATGTATTTGTATATATGCATATATGCATATATTTGTGTGTATATATGCATACATATAAACACATATTTGTTTATAAAGAGTTTATTTCTTGAAGGATTGACCTATTTATAATTAGAAAGCCTCCTCTTTGTGACTAATAACTTTTTGGTCTCAAAACTGCTTTGCCCAAATCTCAGCTGTGCCTGTTTTTCTAGTTGGTACTCTTACATCCTGTGACTTTAAATCTATCTTCATCTTGGTATCTAAAGTGTCTTCTTTTGTTGGGTTGTGTCTTCTTTAAAACTTCAGCCTAAGCATCTCAGCTCTGATTTAGTTGCTGAGTTCACTCTCTCAGGAAGTTTCTATTGTGTATATTTTATCCAGTGAGTGGCTCATACTTCCTATTTCCTTTGTATGCTTCATGATTTTTACTGGAAAATTATATTTCTGATAATTTCTTTAAGTAATTCTGGGAACTTGTCCTGACTTAAGCTTTGTTACAACAATTTTCTTGTTTACGTGTTTAGCAAATGGGTCATTTCCATCAACTCTCTTCTGCATCCTTTTCTTTCTCTGTCCTTCTTGTACAAAGCAGTCAGCCTCTAGTGTTGTCTTATCCAGGACACACAGCTCTGACTCTATTGCACAGGCGGCCCTGAGATACCCAGAATGCGCTTCTGCCTTTACCTGTCTCCAGACAGATGTTAAACTCTTGCTAAGTTCTGGGCAACATTGTTTCTTAGCAGAGCCATGATGTATAAGCTCCTCGCAGGTAGTTTTCATCTCAGTAGTTTATGTAAAGAACAGCCCAGAATTTAAAATTCACACTTAGGTGTGTATTTTCGAGTACATTTTTGCTTGTGGCCCTTTTGAAGATCACTTTGCAACTATACACTTATTTTATAAATTAGTTTTAGTCATTTTCTCAGGCTGTGAATTTATTAAGACTGAAGATAATAGGTAGTAAGCATTGTGACTTCACCTGTAATAATATATCTATGTGCATTTTATAATGTGGAATATTTCAGAAAATCATTTCATTCCTGAATATTCTGGGTTAAAAGAATTTGTTTTAAATGTGAAATTTTTATTACAAATATGTGGTTTATTTTAAAACTTGCTAAAACTACCTAAACTTTAGTCATTGATGATATTTAAATAAATGTTATTTTTGTATTTTGTAGTCTGAAATACAATTGAGGTTTGTATACAGATGTTCAGAAATTAAAATCTTAAAATGTAAAAAATAAATATACATAAATTCCTCCCAGATTGACCTGTTCCTACCATGGCTCCTAGGATGGAATATTTTCTGGAGCCAGTATTAAGTATTGACTTCCTCTTTTCTGTTTGTATCTTTGTTAGCTCCTTTAAGCTGTGCTACTTCCCAATTTTTTTCTGCAAACTAGATGATCTACTGCCTAGTCTGTATCTTCATCTGAGTCTCTAATATCTAGCGGTTACTTCTCTGAACAACATTTACTGTCTTTGGGATTGGTCTTAAATTTAAAACTCTACATTTTGTTTCAGATGACAGTATCTTGGGAAGGAAGTGATAATCTGCTTTATGACTATATAAATTAATGGCATGACAACTCTCTGGTATGGCTAAAGGGGAGGTTTTTATTGTAGATTTGTGAGAGAGAAAAGGCCGGGGGCATCTGGAAGAGTGCAGAGAAGAGAGAGAACGTAGGCTGAAGATGGCCAGCTCACCTGGCCTGGCCATGAGTGAAGCAGGAGCAGAGCAGAGAGATTGAGAGAGGGAGAGGAGTTGGGGGAGAGAGAGGTGAAGACAAAGAATGGACCAAGAGAGTGCATAGCTGAAAGAGCAGAGTTATAAGAAGAAGCTGGGGGGACAGAAGCTCCTGATCTGGAGAAAGTTGAGGGGATGTGGGTAACAGCTGAGAGGAACAGGGGTACCAATGTGGACTCTGAAGTGTGGAACAGGTACCTTCAATATGGAGAGAGCCTGGAGACTAGCATGAGCTTTGGTATCTAATAGGATCCATAGATAGCCATTTGTCCCCTCTGCCAATGATAAGGGAAAGAAAGGCTCCTTTAGTCCCACAACAGAAGAATGGATTATAGAAAATGTGGTTCATTTACACACTAGAGTACTACTCAGCTATTAAAAACAATGACTTCGAGTTCAAATCCCAGCAACCACATGGTGGCTCACAACCACCCATAATGAGATCTGACACCCTCGTCTAGTGCGTCTGAAGACAGCTACAGTGTACTTACATATAATGAATAAATAAATCTTTAAAAAAAAATAAAAAAAAATAAAATAAAATAAAAACAATGACTTCATGAATTTTGCAGGCAAATGGATAGAACTAGGAAATATCAGCCTGAGGGAGGTAACCCAGACCCAAAGGGACATACATAGTATGTACTTGCTGATAAGTGGATATTAGCCAAAAAAGTTCAGAATACCCATCGTACACAGACCCAAAGAAGTTAAACAAGAAGGAAGGCCCAAGTGAGGATGCTTCAATCCCACTTAGAAGGGGGAACAAAATAATCATGAGAGGCAGAGGGAGGGAGGAAACTGGATGGGAAAGGGAGGGGAATAGAAAAAGTGGGGCAAGATCAGATATGGGAGGAGAGACAGGAGAGAAATCCAGATGGGCAGGAGAATGAATAGAAATATGTAGTAGTTTGGGATGGGGGACAGGGGAAGCTCTAGAAAGTCTAGACACCAGGGATGTGAGAGACTCTCAGGAAACAATGGAAATTACATTAGCTGAAATGCCCAACACTGGGGAGATGGACCCTAAAGAGACCATCTCCAGTAGATAGAGATGGCCCCCATTTTAAGCATGGGGCCACCCACCTATCTTCAAGATTCTTGATCCAGAATTGTTTCTGTCTATAGGAAATTCAGGGACAATAATAGAACAGAGACTGAAGGAAAGGCCATTCAGAGATTAGCCCAATCTGGGACCCATCCCATGCACAGGCACCAAACCCCAACACTATTACAGATGCTTGCATGTTGTGCTTGCAGACGGGAGCCTAGCATGGCTGTCTTCTGAGAGGCTCTACCAGAAGCTGACTGAGACGGATGCAGACACTTACAGCCAGCCATTGGACTGAGGTCAGGGACCAATACGGAAGAGTTAGAAGAAGGAGTGAAGGAGCTGAAGGGGATTGCAACCCATAAGAAGAAGAACAATATCAACTAACCCAGACCTTTCAGAGCTAAGCCACCAACGAAAGAAAATACATGGGCTGGCCCCTGACATCTGCTACATACGTGGCAGAGGGTTGTCTTATCTGGCCTCAGTGGGAAAGGATGCACTTAATCCTTTAGAAACTTGATACCCCAGGGAAGGGGGATGCCAACAGGATGAGGTAGGAGTAGGTGGGTGGGGGAACACTATCTTAGAAGCAAAGGGAAGGGGAGTTATGGTCACGAACTCATGGAGGAGAGGCCAGAAAGGGAGGCAACATTTGGAATGTAAATAAGTAAAATAATTTAATAAAAAGAAAAAAAGAGAGAGAAACAAAACAAACAAACAAAACCAAGTTCCAGAGGAATATGCTCACTTTTGTCTAACAGCAGAATTTGGGAAAGGGAGTTTCCCTCTGGCCTGAAAATGACCTGGTTCTCTTCCTAGGCAAAAGTCCTGAGTAAGTTTCTGGGATTGGGGGATAGAAACAGTTGACAAGTTCCTCTGGGTGGCACCCAGTCTCTAGGCCATTGGGGCTGGCTGGTTGGTGTAGAAGTATTTGAAATGATAAAGGCCACAAGTCCTCTCAGCTTGCCTCTCATAGTGTGTAATCCTGACCTTCAAAGACCATGGAAAGGCCCGAATAGTCTCAATATACCATATTCAAGATAGACTCTCCATTATACAAATAGGATTTAGGCAGAAACAGCCAGCCATGCCCTCACCACCATCACCATTCCCCTGAAGCTTAGCCTTAACCACAGGCAGCTGGAGATAGCATGAGGAAAGACCACTGCCTTCTCATCCTGTAATGAAAGTCCTGTGGCTGAGATGGGCAGCCAGTCTAAAGTACTCTGTCTTGCTACTTCTGCTTTTGCAGACTTGAGAGAGACCAGGAGCAGGATAATCTTAGAGCAAACCCTGCAAACTCACTTTTCTTACTAAATTTGAGTAGATCCTTTAAAAAAAAAAAAAGATTGATTTGTTTTATGTAAGTACACTGTCCCTGTCTTAAGACACACCAGAAGAGGGTGTCAGATTCCATTACAGATGGCTGTGAGCCACCATGTGGTTGCTGGGAATTGAACTCAGGACCTCTGGAAGAGCAGTCAGTGCTCTTAACCTCATAGGTCCTTTTGAATGTACATTTCCTCATTTGGTCTTTGCTATTATGGTCATTTCTTGATCATACAGATGGCTGTTGTTTTGTGTGGTATGTGGGTTGAGGGCATTACTATATATGTGTGTTTCCAAGTCCTCTGCTTCCTCCCTCTCAGGGTGTCCAGACGCCACTGCACACCAGGCTGGAATGATGAAGCCTTACTAGTAAAGGCAGTCCTCTAGCTCGCACCAAGTTCAGAGAACTTACGAAGCCCCAGAAGACTGTGAGGTCAATTAGCAGGACTTCTTCATTGTTTTGTAAGTAACTTTCACTCATTCTGGTGTAATTCTCTACACTGTATTGTTCAGAAATCAACCTATCTCACATTTGCTGATTACAGTACCTTCAGAAGGTTTGTTTGTGGTAAGATCTAGAGCACCCAACCACCTTTAATTTTTGTGCAAGTTTACAGTGTTTCTCCACCACTGCATTCTTTCTCTCTTGTCTGTGGGTTAGTGTGGGTTCAGGAGGAACAGTTAGGAATAGGAAGGTGGGAAGAGGGAGCTTCTGCATCCTGGAATTCAAAGGCAGTTGTGGAAGTCTTTCCCTTGCCCTGAGACTGACTTGTTAAGAAGTGATCATCGTTTGCTGAAATCTGGCTGGTCTTAAGAAAAAGAGTCAGCAAGTGACTAATCAAATACAGCAAGCCTGGTCCTACCACAGGAAGCCACAAGAGGATGAGAGGCACCAGGGGTACCCAAAGAAAAGAAAGTAATAAAGGCGTGCCTTCCAATCTTCCTGATCTTGGCTTGTGAGGCCTCCCAACACTTCTTGGGAGCTGTAAGAGCCCTTCAGTCAAGTGACTCAGAAATGATTCTTTAAACTTGAATTCAGGGAGGGAGGGGGAAAAACAAAAACTTGAAAAACTTTCAAGACTTGAGACTTGAAAGTTACAATCAGTAAAGTGCTTGCCACCGGACAAAGCCTGAGGGCCAGAGCTGTGGGATCCAGATCACTCAGAGACAGCCACCCAGGCATACTTGTAAGGGATTATCTGGCCTGGATATTTTTGTAAAGGATTATGTTGATTAGGCTCATTAAAGTGAGAAGACACACACTCAAAGTGGGTAGCACCATTCCCTTGGCTTGAGTCCTAAACTTTACTAAAAGGAGAAAGCCAGATGAGCACAAGCCTTCATTCTCTCTGCTTCCTGATTGTGAGTGGTTCACTACCAGAAGCCTCAACCCCTGGCTTTCTGGACTTCCCTGACAGGATGGACTTTATCCTTGAACTATGATCTGAGATAAAACCTTTCTCCCTAGAGTTGTTATTGTCAGGATATTTTATCATAAGAACAGGAAAAGAAACCAAAGCAGCTCCTCAGCACCCAGGGGAAAACCCAGGTGTGATGAATGGGACAGGCAAGAGGGACTTGGCTTGCTTTGAAACAGCCCAGTCTCCTAAATTTAAGCTCATGGCACTAAAGCATGATTAACCCATTTGTGCCCATGGTCCTCCGAAATCTAGTCACCTCTTTAAAATCCCTGTCACTCAATATCATGACATTAGAAATCTATGTGAGCTTCAGAAGGGACAAATTATATTCCAACCTTAGATGTCATCTCCTGTTTGTTTTCTTGCACTTCTAACACTTTGTTGACCCTGACTCTGATGAAATTCACAAAGAAAATTCTGAATACAAGTAAAGAATGTATGCAGGTGGAGAAGTAAATCATAGATAATTTCTCAATACACAAGCTTTTTTGGCCTTGAACTCATGATCCTTCTGCCTCTACCAAGTGCTAAGAAGTTCAGAGATTACAGACTAGTATTATAAAGACTAGGGTTTATTGTTGGGGTGGGGGGAATTGTTGTTTTTTTTGTTAGGTTGGTTTTGCTTTTTGGGTTTTGGTGGGTTTTTTATTTTTTACTTATTTATTTGTTTATTCATTTGTTTATTGGCTTTTCGTTTGTTTTGATGTTGTTTTGAGACAGGATCCTCCTGTCTAGGCCAGATGGGATTAGAGCTTGCTGTGTGATATACTATTCCTTCCAGGACTATAGTAAAAACTAAAGGATCTTTTTTTAAAAATGTTTATTTGGACTGGAGAGATGTCTCTAAAGTTAAGAGCACTAGTTGCTCTTGCAGGGAACCCAGGGTCAATTCCCTCTACCTACATGGTGGTTCACAACCTGTAATTCCAGTTCTAGAGAATGTGACACCCTGTTCTGACCTCTGAGGGCACCAAGTATGCATGTGGTGCACATACATATACATATAGGCAGGCAAAATAAAATAAATCTAAAAATCTAATGAATCTAATAATCTAATTTTTAAATCTTTTTATTTAGGATTTTCACCTACAAATCTTGATAACGTAGTCTTGCTTCGTGCTCATATGAACTCTTTTTTAATCCTTCCATTTTGTAGCCCACCCACTGTCAAAACCTTATCACCCCTTTTTTCTTTCACTTTGAAGATGAGTTTCCCCAGAACTCTTTGCTGGTATCTATGGCCATGTGACTCAGAGCCAAGTCATGAAACCTTAAAGTCATTCCTTCACAGATGAAGAGAAACAGCCACATCTCTTTGCTCATTCCTTTTTTTAACATTAAAATAATAATTTGAAACCTGGAGTTATAGCAGTATTGTGGTGACCATGAGCCAACACATACACAGTTGTTAAATAGTGTTTCTATACAGCAAAGAAGTAAATAAGCTGCCTATCTTAGTCAGGGTTTCTATTCCTACACAAGCATCATGACCAAGAAGCAAGCTGGGGAGGAAAGGGTTTATTGAGCTTACATTTCCACATTGCTGGTCATCACCAAAGGAAGTCAGGACTGGAACTCACACAGGGAAGGAACCTGGAGGCAGGAGGTGTTGCAGAGGCCATGAAGGGATGTTACTTATTGGCTTGCTTCCCTGGCTTGCTCAGCTTGTTTTCTTATAGAACCCAGGACTACCAGCCCAGGGATGGCACCACCCACAATGGACCCTCCCACCCTTGATCTCTACTTGAGAAAATGTCTTTCAGCTGATTTCATGGAGTCATTTCCTCAAGGGAGGCTCCTTTCTTTGTGATAACTCCAGCTTGTGTCAAGTTAACACATAAAACCAGCCAGTACACTATCCAATTAAATTTGAATTTCTTATAAATCACTAGTAAATTTGAAGCATTAGTATGTTCCAAATGTTTATAGTGTATATTTTAAAAGCATAATTTTGTAGATAATACACAAGTACACTAGTTATATTGTGAACAAGAGCCAACATATTAAAAATAAAAATAAAATAAGAATGCTGTTCAGCTGAACTGTATACAGAGTGCCACATTCTTAACAAATTCCTGTTTTTGTTATTAACTGTATTAAATATCAAACGAATAAAATAGTGTTTATAAAATGTGTACGTCAAAAGAAAAACCGCAGACTGAAGACCCTAGTTCAACCACCTAGTTCAAGGGATCTTTGCCTGGGTTGTGTTTAGCTTTCCTTTTCCTTTAAATAGTTTCCTTCTTTTGTTCAGCTCTACCCAAAAGTAAACTCTAGGAACTGAGGCAAGGCCCTTGATTCGCTACAGAAAAGTTAACCCCACACCCTACCCCCAGGCACACTCCCTTCCACATACAAAGCACTAGGCTGACAATGAAGGAAATTTTCACAGCAGGAAGGCACTTTGTCACGATACTCAAAGGCCACCACCAAGGCAGAGAAGTTGATCTTTTCAGACCTGGTCGGGCTTCTGAATAGACAAGGACAAACTCCAGAGAAGGAAGTCTTGCCTTGAAGGTTGGAGTATGGGTCTCTGCCTGTTTTCAGAGAAGCAACCTCAACAGCCAGGTCTTTTTTTCAGGGGTTCCTCTGTCTCTCCAGGGCTCAACCACAGGCACACCTCTGCCCAGGCCTCCCTCCTGCGATCCTGCATATGTTTTCGTGCTAAACGACCCTTTCCCTGTTTATCTCCTCGCGGGATACATCTGCTGGGGGCCTAGCATCCTCAGCTCCTCTTTCATCTTTTCGTGTCTCAACACATTGTTTCCTCCAGTCCTGATGGCAGTGTGGAAGGGAGCCATCCCACCCGGCCGCGCTTTGGGATTGGCAGCAAATGAATGATTGGCAGCGGGCATCTCTGTCAGAGCTTTGGCATGCCGCAGAGTGGGAGCCCCGTGCTAATGAATGCCATCTACACCTACCAGATGTGCCACTGGGTGACATGCCAGGTCTTTTACATAATGCCATTCTGCCGGACACGGGACAGCTGGGGGTGGGGGTATCTTTTAATGCCTTGGAGTACGAGTGGATCTGTCTTCCCTTTATTTCGTGTTTTAATTCAGGCTACCATCTACTGTCCATAAGTCCAATTAGCTCCCATTATGTTGCCCTAAAGACCATAAAGCTGAGGATATCAGCTCGAAACTGAAGAAACTTGAGCTCAATAAATACGCCCCTGACCCCCGGCACACAAAAATAGCCTCTCTTCTACTTCCCAGAGTTTGCTCTCGGTCTCTCGGCTGCCATCACTAGAGAAACCGCTTAGACGTCTTTAGAAGATATCTGAGATATCTGAAATTAAAGAAGGGGGAGGGGAGACTGCACACTTCTCACCCCACCTCACCCCATGTTAAACGAACACGAATGAGCTTCACGCTTCGGCGCCCCCCCTGGTTCGTCCCGCTGTCTCCATCCTCAAGAAATTGAAAAGTGTTTGCCCCAAGAGAGATACCTTGTTCAAAGTGTGTATCAAGTTATGGATAAAGTGTGGGTGTAAGAATGTTTCCTGAAGTAGAATGAACTCTGTGGGAAGCACAGGGAACTAGAGACCACTTTTGAGTAATTGCGGTTGTCTGCGCGTGTTGGGGCGGGTGTGTGTGTGTGGGGGGGGGGGGGGGGCGTTGAGGGTCTCCACTCCAGAGGGAGAACTGAGGAGCTCAAGATTGTCCCCTATGCTTCCACCACATCTACCCACAGGGGATGCCCCTAATCTGGTCGACCTGGGGAGAGCCGACTTCAGATCCTCCCTAGACTCCTACCTTCCTCACACTCGCCCTCCCATAACGGCTACTCTGAGGCCACAAGGCTTTGCTGCCATTAGATGCTGCTCCCCCACGCGGGCCACTGCCCTTGGCCTAGGGTCCCGCAGGCAGAGCCAGTCCCTGTCACCCGCGCCCCGCCCGCCGCCAGGCTCCAGATGGCGGCTCCTTGCGCTCTGCTTGCGGTTCCCCAGACGCCGCCCCGCAGCAGCCGGCAGCCGCTCCCTCCCTCCCAGCTGCTGCAGAAGAGCCCAGTACGGATCGGAAAGCCTAGGCTGGGATCCGGGCCGGACCGCGGTGTAAAAGCGAGGGACTTCAGAGGTCGGCTCGCCCGGACTGAGCGCCCCGCATTCCGCAGGTAGGAAGCGGGGGATGCTCACAGGGATGCGAGCCGGAGCCTGCCGGCAGGCGACCACCCGCACTCTCCCTTGACCTTTCTTTCCCCCACCCCTCCTCCAGCGCGTCGAGGGCGGGGCTGGGACTGGACCACCCGTGGGACAACCAACAGAGGCTGCGCAGCCGCCAGGAGAGGGCGCCCAGCAGTTAGAACCAGCTCTGGAGGCAGACTGTGTCTGGGCGCCGCACCCGGGCTCAGAGGAAAGCTGCTTCAACAGGAAGGACGCCCCCTTCTGTCCTAGAGTGGTCATGGCCACGACAAGCCTGACAGCCCACTTTCCCGTTTTTTCTTCTGTTCTCACTTGCTTTCCATTTTCTCTCCTCTCCTCTCCTCTCCT
>NW_022196905.1:90347422-90433027 GCF_008632895.1 Mastomys coucha
TCTTCCCCCCCTTCTCCTCTCTTCTCCCTCTCCCCTCCTTCCCCCTCCTTGCCTAGTTCTCTTTCTATTCTCTCCTCCGCCCTTGCATTTCGGTAATTTCTCCTATTCTTAGAGTCTATACAGAGACTCGAGAGGAGTTTGTCTGCCCCTGGGAGATGCTATACAGGGCGATGGGTTTCCTGCCCAGACTTGTTGCTCTGTACGATGCCCCCCCACCCCGGGCGGTGAATCGAGCCATCAACCTGGAGTATGGACAGCTCCGGGAAGTTGGGGTTTTCCTCTGATCCTGGTAGGAAAAAAATGGGGTATTTGATCAGGGAGTGAGTGTTATGGTGGGGAGTAGTGCATCCTCAGACAGAATAAGTGAAGTGAAGTTCAGTCGCTTGGTACTGAGTTCCTTCCTCCCACAGCATTTAGGACGTTCCATACACTCCTCCCTTAAAGAAGACATTCCAAAGAGGGAAAGTCAACCTTCGAGACCAGTCCTCTCTGTTTCTACCGAAGCCGGGGCTGAGGTTGGGGGTGGAGAAAAGACACCACAGGCCGCGATGGCCTGGCCCCTGCGAGCCCATCTGACGTCCCGTTTAATCCCCAAGTGTCCCAGCGCGTGCCCACAGTGCCCTCACTCCGGAGCAGGTTCCATAAGCTCTCAGAATAAATCCCCTCTGAAACATTAATCACAGGCGACCAGCAAGTGCACACTGTGAGCCCGCCCGGGGTCTGCCCCTTAAGCCCTCCCTCTGCCTTCTGAAAAAGCAGCAGAAGCCAGGGGCTCAGTTTATCCCTTACAGCAGAGATCTCTTGACCTACTGGACGTGCTTTCCTGAAAAAACCTTGGCAAAGTACAGGGGTATGAGAGTGGAGAAAAGAAGTGAGGGGAGATAAGCGGGAAACTGGGGTGCAGGTTAATTACTGAAGAGTAACCCTAGCCAGGAGCCCAGAGATTGTACAGGAAAGGCGGCACTGCGGTGGGGGTGGGAAGCCATTGGGGGAACAGAACACTGGGCTAGGTTAGGAGCTGGAGTTGGAACCCAGCTCTTTTCCTCCTTTGCTTCAATCCACGTGACCTCACGGAGGCGTGCTCCCCTTGTTAGAGTCAGCTTGCGAGAATCAGGGTTTGCCCCACTGGGGCTTGTTGCTCGCACTTGAGATTTCACTATCATGTCGTTCAATTAATCATATTCCACTTCTCCTATTTTATTCAAAACCGTCTTCCAGTTCCCTCATAATCGTAATTTGCGCCATTGCCTTTTATCCTTGATTAATTAGGAAGCTGAAAATGATAATGGAGGGTTGGACCAATAAATTAGCTTTAAGAACAGACGGACCGACAGCCAGGGTTGACAGCCAGGGTTGCTGTGTGGGTGGCCGCTACAGAAGGGGTGGGGGGCGGCTTCCTGGGCAAGAAATACACTAGCCGGCCTCAAATACATCGGCTAGTACCACTCCCTGCCCTGAGATCTGAAAGACCCCTTCTCTAGTTAGAGTCTGCACTTGGAGAGCAGCTAGTGAGGGCGGGCTTCACCTTTCTTTTTTGAGGCTTGTCTAGTGGGCCGGGTTTAGAGTCGTCCCTGTTGAAAATATTTCTTCAGTGAGGGGCTAGAAAGTTATCATTGGTTTTTGCCCTCTTGCCTCCTCTCTCCCCTTACTAATCGAAAGATTGAGGAAAATCTAAAATCAGTCCCGTAGCTCCCAGGCCCAACAGGCAAGGACCTTTTATCCTTCCATGAAATCGCTCATGCCTCCAGATTGGCTAAACGGAGAGAGCACTTTGCGGCTCTTCACGGCTCTTCACGGCTTCGCTCCAGCCTCTTTAGCTTTCAATTGAAAACCAATTAAAGGTTTCTATAAATCTGTTAGCTCCCCTTTTATCTGGGGACCCCTGATGCATGCGATATTGCCCTTTAGACGGCTCTTCCGTGTTTTGTTTTACAATTGTTGTATCAATATAATGCGGCCTTTCTTCTCCTGTCTCTATAGATACAGATACACAAGGAAAACCGGAGCTATTCAGGCTCATTTGTCCATGAGCCTAGCAGCGGTGCCCTTTCTCTGCTGCTGCTCTCCCTGGTTCGGTAGCAGCAGTTATGGTAGAAGCAGATGGCTGCTGATTGGGGGAGCTTTGTGGCTCTAATGCTGAATACTTTATGGAAAAGGACTTTATCATGCTTGGTTGGGCAGAGGGACAAGGGGGTGAGATTTATGGCCAGGAAAAATAAATCTTTTTCCAAGTTGTGGCTCCTTCTCACCAGCGTCTCCTCTGACCCTGGGGTCAAACACTAAGAAATTGGTTTGATTTGATTTGATTCGCCTTTCTGCTAACAGCATTTTTTAGCCAGGATCTGCGTGGAGCCTGCACCGAGAGCCAGAAGTTTATGAAATACCCCAGGTTGCCAATGCTGCTTCAGCATTGCCTCACCCCGGGGTGAGGACCAGAAGGACATGCTCTTAAATGCTGTTTGAGGCCCTGTTTTCTTGTCTGTCTTGCTGAGTGAGGCTTCATTGCTGGTTATCCTATGATCAGTGAGGAACAAAAGGGAAAGGATGCTCCCACAGCCAAAGCCAGAGGACTGTTCTTGAAGGAGAGAGAAAATGACAAATATAGAGAGGCAGGTGTGTTTATCACTTTGAAGAGGTTTGAGCTGGAAGGTAGTTTAAGGGATATCTGTGAATGCAACACTTTTTTAGACTGGAATTTAAATTCAATTATTGAGAGACACACACAGTGCAAGCTTCTACTAGAAGCCAAACTCACCTTAACTCACCCTTATTGTTCACCTTCTCTTTACCTCTCCTGATTTTCTTAAGTCAGGTGTGTTCTCTGCTACTGGAGTGTGTAACCCTCACCCTTGCCTTTAGAAGCTGTTCTAAAGCACTGTTCCCCCCTCCCCAACCCCACTTCAGGGCACATAGACGGGCCCCTAACATGCACAGTCTCTTGAAAGCCTGGCATTAAGGCAGGCTAACCAATCTCAATGCTGATTCTCTTTCTATCTCAGTTATAGTCCTTGTTTTCCCGACTTTGGAAATGCCATTTTTCCTTTTTAAGAAATTATCATCCTCCTCCTTTTTCCAAAGTCTCTTTATCCTGTTTTTCATATTTTATCCTGACCCTAGAAACCAAAAAGGCCAGGGCAGCTTCCAAAAAGGTCACAGTTTTCTACCAAAAATTTCCTCTACATCTCTGAGGAATATTGCTACCCCACATTCCAGCAGGCACCTTTACATCTTGTTTCTTTTTAGAGAGGAGAAAACATGTAGTAACTGAGCTAAGACTCAAAACATATATTCACTAGCATGTCAAAGCATTTAGGCACTTTGGACAGCTCACTTCTGGCCTTTTCCTAAGTGCTAGGCCACATGTTCTACCACAGTTAATTCTTATGCTGATGCAGTAATTTTTTTATTAGGGTTACTCTTCCTTCACAGGAAACAGCAGCACAGAGAAGCTGCCTAAGCCAAGCATGTGACAGAGCTGGGATCCCAACCCAGGCCTGCTCTTGCCATATTGGAAGTTCAGAGAGGTTAAGAGGCTCTCTCAGACACTAGCTAGCTAACTGAAGACTCGGAGCTCAAATATATATATGAGTTCAGCATCAGCATCCCAAATAGAGAGCACTTAACTTTTTTCTCCTTTATCCTTTAGAAGGAGGAATTTGGGAATCCACAAATGTTTCTGGATTCAGAGACTGGGCTGGAGATTTCAGATAGCTGAAGATCATAGCTTAGGACAAACATAAGTAATTCTGGCTGCGGAGAGTGTGCACAATAGGAGGAAGCAGATGCTAGGCTAGTAGTAGATACCAGGACTGGAGAGGGGAGGGAGGGAGGTTGAGGGCTAGGAAGAACTTAGCCCGGTTGCTCAAACATTGGAGGGGGCTTAGGATGTGGCTTGCGAACCATCCCTAGGAAAATTAGCAGTACTCTGTGCCAGAGGGTATGTGGCTACTGCTCTTCACTCAGCTGCTTGCTCCGTGTAAGTAGGGGGGCAGAGATGGGAAGGCTAGATACTTCTCTCCAGCCAGGACTTTCAGAATTGTAAGAGGTAGCAAGTGGTTACAAACCTGCTTTGACTGTAAAACTTGGGTTAACCAATAACACATCTATGAGTTCTCTGTTTTTCTGAGCCATCTTACCTCTGACAATCCTACCTCAGTTCCTCTTGAATCTAACATGGCACTGCGACCCTTGGCACCTCCCAGGCAGGAAGCAAAGCTCTCCAACAGGAATGGAGGAGGGAGGAGAAATAGTGTCTATCCCTTTTATCTATCTCTTCTGCCCTCCTGCAAACTCTTGAGGGCCGATGGGTGGAGAGACAGCCAGTATATAGGAAGAACCCATAACAGGTTTTGTCTACTACATATCCCAGTGCCTCCAACCAGAAGTCCTCAGCTTTCACTGAGCCCTTTGGAAAATGGGTGAGCAATACACTTCCCTGCTTTCCCAATTAGGAAACAAAGATAGCGTTGGCGAAAACGGACATCACTGGCATGAGTATTTATTTGTCCTATACTACCTCTTTCTGTGTACTTGCTAAGTACAAGCACAGCCCTCACAGTAACTTCACAAAAGGAATCCTGTATTACCTTGCATTCACAGATGAGGCTGAACACATGACCCATACTCCTAGAGCAGGAGCTAAACCCAGTGTATCTCCTCTGATTGGGGAAGTATGTCTGCCTGTGTGCATGGTGCTGATTCTTCTTGGGTCAGGGCTCTAGGCTTTTAACTAAGAAGACTTGTTCATTAATGAAGGCATTGAGAACTCCCCAGGATGTCAAAGACTGAAATGAAACTAGCCCTGGCTCTTGGAAGTAATCCCTTACCATCTGCCCAGCAACTGGCTTTCCAAAACTTGCTCATCCTCGTTCCCTCACGGTGTCCTCATTGCACTCCCCAAGGCAGCTCTTGCCAGCTAGTTCAACTGCAGGGAAATGGAGTCTGAGCTAGGTCACTGGCTGCCCAGCTAGTTAGAGTGCTAACACAGGGGCATTCGAAAAAGCTGGGCAACCTGCCAGGGCTAGGTCGTGAGCAGGAGCAGGTGGGGAGCGATGCTGGTGAAAGGAGTGCTTCTGTCAGAGCAGGTTTCACCTTAGAGACCTCTTTCTACAAGGATCGCCTTAGCACCTAGCAAAAGGCATTTGGAAGGTTAGGGAGTCTGGGAAAAGTGACAGACCTTTAGAGCTTCACCCAGCCTCTGCCTTACCAAGAGCACCAAACAAACCAATTGGCCTGTCCCTGCTATAAGTTCAAGGTTCCTCTTGTGCTCCCCCTACCTCCACTCACTAAATGCAAATGGGATGGAGGCCCTGCTACTGACAAGCCTGAGGAATATAGTTGGGTGCCCTCCCATTTGGCCTTCTCTGAAAAACTCTTAGCTCTGTCACCATTGCTGAGGCATGGGCACCTCAGGAGCAGAAATTTCGATGACTCAGAAGGACCATGCTTTGCCTTGCCACCCAAACTCTGAGCTCAGATGTGGTTCTAAACCCAATGAGTTTAGGGAGGAGATAGAATCTGCCATGATTGGGCTGCACTGGCTTTTTCCACAGGTTCAGGGGAACCCTACCAGTATGCAAACAATATGCTAGGACCACAGATTAACCTACGAAGGTATGATGCCGAGGGGTATCTGTTCAGACATGGACATGGCACAGTAAAGCTATACTGAGAAACTTTATCCTTCTTTACTGCCTTGCCTCTCTCTAGGGACAAAGGCTTTATAATGTGATTACTCTTGAAATGTGTTCTCAAAACAGTGTAACAAGAAGACATGTAGCAAGGAGCATTGAGTTCAGTATAGACATGTAGCCAAGGAAAAGACTGAAACTCATCATTTTAATTGATGATCTCAGCAACTTTCACACCCTGTTGTAAATGCACAAGCATACATAGAAAGGGTTAACAGTGTTTCTTTTCTTTTCTTCTCTTTTCTTTTCTTTTTTTAATGGAAGATGGCACTTCAAATGTCAGGGAAACAAAGTCAGCCTGGAGTAGAAAGAAAGCCATCGTCAAGATTGGTTGGGCTTCTCTTGGTGCCAGGCTTCCAGGGCTGCACAGGTAGGTCCTTACACATTAGGAGCATCTCTCTGTGTGTGTTTAGTTATGGCTCTTGGGAGGGGAAGGCCTTAGGGGCAAGGTGACAGACACTGCTTTACAACAGATTCCAAAGGCAAGAGAGGAATGCCCTCCAGCAGCAGGCCAAGCACATCAGGTCGAAAGAAAGTAAAACTCAAAAAGGGGAAGAGAAGATGCAAGATCTGGGTAGGTAGTTATTTGCTTTTGTTTTCAGAGACAGGGTTTCTCTGAGTCCTGACTGTCCTAGAATTTGCTTTGTAGACCAGGCTGGCCTTGAACCCACAGAGCTCCACCTGCCTCTGCCTCCCTCCAGAGTGCTGGGACTAAAAGCACGCCTGGCTGATAAAGGTAGACCTTAAGGTAAATTTGACCTTTCATTGAAGAGTTCCCTACATGTATATTTTGATGTTTGAATTTCAATTTAAATTGAATTGAAAATGTTAAAGTTATCCAGAGAGAGACAGGGAGGTGTGGGGAAAGAGACACCATGAATGAAGTCCATAGCTGTTTTGGCCTACATTGATTCTGAGGCCTAGGATATCACTCTATCACGGCTATTCTAGTTAATTATATTTATTCTTAGGAATATTCTTAGGAATATTTGGCAATTTCAGCCATCATTCATTCTTTAAAACATGAGTTCTTGTTAAAATGTTATGGGGGTTCATCTACTACATTCAAAAGAACAACATATCTGCCAGCCGCTACTGTCTAGTATTTCTTCCACCTCATAAAGTTCTTTTACTGTGGTCTGTAACACCTATGATGTTACTGTGACTTGTGTCAAACTTTACATCTTTGAGTTTTTAAGCGTACTAAATTGGAATACACTTCCAAGTAGTCACCTTGAAAACCACATTTTCTGGTGGCTTTAGTACTTTTGAACATCTTTTGAAAGTCCCAGGATTTCCACATAACATTTGAGAAAACACCCTCCACTGGTATTAAATTAGTCTATGTACCACCTGTTGTTCATTTGCATGGGAAATAATGGAAGGTGGAGGCTTGTACTCCAACAGTTCAATTGGCAATCTGAACATGGAAGTGAGTTAGGTTTCAGGGGACTTCTAAAACTCTTGCAAAGCAGTGTGGATCTCACCATTGTTAACTATTGATATCAGTCCCAATCCCCCAAAGTCTCAAGAGAGTCTATGACCATTAGCAGATTCCTAGCTAGAAAGGCCTGAGCATGTGAGCAGTCTGGCTAGACTCCTCCCCCAAGAGAAGGGCTTCTGCTGTTCACTCCCAACAGCAGGACTTCTTGAAGGGTACCTGCTCACCTGCTCAGAAGTTTGGGTGAGATTATGCATCAGGGAATGAGCCTGCCTGTGTGCCAATAACTGCCTCCTTTTGAAACTCTAGAGTTTGTTATAGCTTGACATGAGTAATGGGTCTCAGGCCTTGAATGCAGGCAAGGTCTTTCTCCCGGCTTTGTGAAGACTTTGGTTATTGAGTTTCTCAACTTGGTGACATTCTCCTGATTTAAGTCAGCTTCCTCAAAAGTCTTTCTTGAATGCCAAGCATTCCACGATCCCACTCTGCCTCACTGTGATAAGAAGGGTTGAAGGTTTTCCAGGATCTTTTGTTCTGCTCACCTGCTATGGTTCTGTTGGGGGCCAGAGTCTGGGAAGAGCTGATGAATCTACAGGCTTGACAGAAGACTAATTGTTCCTTGTCAGATATCTAGACATTCGTCTAGGGAGTTGTACAAAGTCTGGCAACATCCAAGGGTCAGTATACTAGACTTGGTTCACATACCCTCCCCACCCAGGTGAGTGTGAAGCATGGCTTTCTAGATCAGTAGAGTATCATTTCAGTCTGCTGGCCCTTCTAGAGGTCACACTCAGAAGCCATTGAGCCAGGACGCTGCCACTCAAACCGAGGAAAGGCTGCCAGAGTAGATGCAATACATGTGATTTTAAAGGCTAGCTGGGTCTTGGGTGAACTTCAAGAAAGGTGTAATTGGAACTCAGAAGCCCTCAGATGAATATGCAGACTTTAGAAAGGCAGACTGTAATAACAATGACACCAATACTGGCAGTGTCTACAGTTACAGCAGCGAGAAAGACAGCTGAGGGGGGAAAAAGAAAGAAAAAGGCCTTTCTTTCCTCTTTCTTTGTTTTTTCTTTTTCCCTTCTTTTCTTTCTTCCTTTTTTTTCCTTATAGACATAGGTGAGGAAAGAGCCAGGAATAGGAACTTCCTCCTGACAGGCTAGAAAGCTGCACTTCGCATGGGTTTCTTGTTTTGCCAACACCAGATCAAGAAGCATATACTTTTTTTTTTTTTTAAATAGCCACCCAGTGAACTAACAAGAGAAGGATAGACCCAAACTGACCTTACATATATGCTTGCAAAGCACAAATTGTGCCCTCAATCTTAGCAAACTTTTGTCCTCACCAAGATATAAAACAAACACTCAGATTAATCTCCCATACTCTCTTAAAACCCACCAGGTATTATTCTCAGGATAAAAGAAAATTAATGGCTCAGTGGCTAGGAGCGCTCATTGGTTGCTCTTCCAGAGGTCTTGAGTTCAATTCCCAGCAACCACATGGTGGCCCCCAATCATCTGTAATGGGATCAGATGCCCTCTTCTGGTGTACAGGTATACATGCAGATAGAACACTCATATCCATTACTAAATAATACATCTTAAAAAGAAAAATAAAACAAAAACCAGCTCTCAGGAGATAAAGACAATTTAAATCTCTGAGTTTGAGACTAGCAGGGCCTACAGAATGAGTTCCATGAAGGGCTACAGAGAAACCCTGCCTCATGCCCTCACTACCACCATACCCTCAATATAATCAAAAGGGAAATAAATTATTTGATGTCCCCCCATCAAGTGGGACAGTGGTAGTGTAAGTCTTTAATCCCAGCACTTGGGAGGCAGAGGCAGGCAGATTTCTGAGTTCGAGGCCAGCCTGGTCTACAGAGTGAGTTCCAGGACAGCCAGGGCTACACAGAGAAACCCTGTCTCGGAAAAAAAAAAAAATCCCCCATCAATAGCTTCGGCATCTGATAAATGTTTCTGCTTCTACATAGAGATCATAAGTCAATTCTTTCCCTTAGAAAATTCCTTATTCCAAGGGATGACATTACTGCCATACTCTCCCTGGAAGTTGTTCTTGTTCTCTCTAACTCTGACAACCTCTTTCTGTGGGAACTTGGGAAGAGCTGTGGACGGCCTCCCTCCCATCTCTGAGAACAATTCTCCCTTATTATCTCAGAATAATTTCACTAGTAATTGCCAAACTCTTCTGCTCACCAAGACTGTGTTAGTAGATTGTTTTGGCAATCAAATAAGAGATATAAACAAAGAACCTAGGCAGACCCAGAAAACTAATGTGTTACTAAAGTGAAAATTCCTTAAGTGACTTTTTCACAGAGATGTCATTATTTTTCTTCTGTTGTAATTGTTAAGCTTTTTGGGGCCCTGCTTCTTAAGCCTGAGAGATTCACTAGGAACCAAATTTCCTTTCTCATCCTTCCTTTACCTCTTGTCTTAGGTCTTAAAAAGAACCACACCAACTTCTCTTTAGCCTTCTTTTCCAAAACAACACTGCTCCAGTCTACACATGGTTTTGGGGTTTTTTGTTTGTTTGTTTGTTGGTAGAGGGTGGCTGTTACAGCTTCAAGAGCAGAGCAGCTCTTCTTACTCATTATACCTGTAGTTCTAGTCATTTAATTGGAAACCCCAAGGAAAGAGTTCCAAATACATTCATAAACCCAGTGTTCTATGTCATTGCATAAAACTATTGGGTGAAGCGTATTTTTATAGTGCTGTCTGAGGCTGAATAAGTGTCTCAACTCTTCATTTAGCATCAGTGAAATCCAGCAGTTGATTTCAAAGTAGCTTGTGCACCAACTTAACCCATGCATTGCGAGAGAAATAAAAAAAATTATCTATGGATTTGATTAAAACTCTATTAATGATTGTCATTTTGAGCATTTATATGACCAAATAAAATGTGCACCACTTAATATACTGGAGACTTCTGGAAGTAAGAATTTCAGCATACTCTTTGTTTGGTAATGTCAGCCATTTGGTCTTCAAACAAAAGAGCAACTCAGATCCATAAAATCTGAGGGATTTAAAATTTAGATATTTTAAGATCAGGAAGGGAAATTTACTTAGAGGGTGGAAAAATGGGATAAAACACCAGGCAATCACAATATGTGTCTTCTTTGGGCTGGAGGGGTGCTTGCTTGGTGGCAGGGAACTTGAGGAAGTAGGCCCCTCTCTTCCTGATGTAGTGAATTCTAGGTTCCCTCTAGATTTAGACTTGAAAATCAAGCTCGTGAACTCCCATCTAAAATGCAAGAAGCATTCTTATTTCACACAAGGTAGAAACAAGAACTCAGTCCTTGAGCAGAGCTGCATAAAAAGAAAAGAGACATAATAGTAGGAGAAGAAAGGTCAGACACCAGAAAAGCACCCTCCAGTTAGGATTAGCTTTCTAGAAGCCGACCTTCTGGAGTGGAATGAGTGTTTTGGTATTTACAGGATGTACAAAGATTGTTAAAATACATGAGCTGATGATGTCTTCTGAGAAAAACATATACTTCATGTTTTCTAAATGATAACCAGACACAAAGCCCTTAAGGCCCCAGACAGGCCTCCCCTTAATCCCTTTGCATGTGTGAATCAGACCCCTATACCACCACAGCTCTCTCAGAACTCATTTGTTTATATTTTAGGTTGTGAACCCAGCCTTTGGCTGGACCACATCTCTAGCCCTAGAACTGATTTTCTATCATGCCTTTCTATTGTTTACAACTGGGTCTTCTGGTCTTTCTTGTTCTTCCTTCTCTTAACTCATTTATATCTCACCTCTTTTCTTCTACTCAGGTGCTTATTTTTCATATTTGAGACAACTCCTTCAATGTTTCTAAGTCTGCAATTTGTCCTTTAAAGAACCAATATGGGGATGCTGTGTGTGTGAGAGAAAGGCAGCAGGAGAAGTGAGGAAGAGGAGGAAAGGAAAAGGCAGAGGGTTCAGGAGGAGGAAGAATCAATAGTCATAAGAAAACTGTTGCCTAATACAGCTGCAGACTCTTGCATAGAGGTATCTGAAGTCTGCCATTGAACTGAACTCCATTGCCTGGCTATTTTAAGCTGCACAAACTTGGGAGGGAGAAAGGACACTTTAGGTTGAAAAGAAGCTGCAGATTTTTCTTTGAAAGGTCAACAGTCAATCTGGAAGTCAGGTGAGGATTTTGACCTTTCTCCTGTCTATGGTACCTCCAGGTCTAGCTTATTTTAGGCAGGGATTCTATCTGAGATCGGGACTGGCAACTTTCTGGGGAGGTGACCAGAAAAACAAAAAGATGCCAAAGAAATTAACTTCTAGGAAATTCCCTACGTTTCTCCAATGCCCATTTTTCCCCAGGCAGCAGGTACCTGCAAGGTACATTAATGTCTTGCTGGCCTCCAGGCTTCCAGACAGAAGTCTCAGAGCTCCATAAGGATTATACAGTCAGCTGCTCTTTGCCAACCCTCATATGCTCACCCTGAAAGGCAAGGACAGAGATTTGTTTCTCCCTTAAATTCTGGCCCTGACTCCTGCCCTTTAGTGAGTAAACTATACATTTGGATCTATACTCAACCTGACCTATTGCTCAATTGAATTCAGGGAGAGTGGGCGTCGGAACTGAGGGATTGCCTGTGCCACTCAAAGGCCTTTCTTTCCTTAGGAATAGAAAGCCTACCAGAGAAAAATAGCCCGAGAGCCCCTAGAGCCATTGTTTTGTGGCCCCCGCAGAAGGAGAAAACTCTCTGGCTGTCAAAGACCTCGAGTCATTAGCATCAGCTGCCGCTCCAGAGGTCAAGCCAGCGCCTCTAAGTGGCTTAGCGCACAAATGAGACTCCCGAGACAGCCTCACTCCTGTGATTCCATCCACTCCTCCATCAGCGGCTGGATGTGAAAGGCTCTTGAGAGTCCTTCTCAGTATTATTATTATTATTTTTTTTAACTTTGAACCATCCTTTCTTTACCCCGAGGTCTTAGAATCCAGGCCGCCATTATAGGACTCCCTTGGGAACCACATAGTACAGAGAGAGCGCAGAAGGTGAAAAGCTTTAACACCTGAGTCCAATGACCCAGGCTTTTCCCAGCAACGCTCTGCTAGACCATACCCACGCACAGACCCTTGTCCTGGGACCTAAACACCGCCGAAGTCCCTTTAGGGGTCTGGCAGCATTCCAGATTTATCTTCTTACCCCATCCTATTGGGAGGGAGATGACTAAGCCAAGTTCCCACCAAAACATAACCCCCTGTCGCCCGCATTTACCCGGGACTCCCTGCTAGGTAGCGTGAATGCATTTTAAGGAAGTCTGTTTGTCACCTCCTAGGCCACTAGCTTCACAGATCAGAGGCAGCTCAATGGCCAAAGAAGCCCGCGGGGCAATTTCTCACCCTCCCTTTTGGGGGCGGGGGCATACCACTCAAACTCTGGGGACATATGTAAGTAGTTCACGCGCTGGCAACGTAGCCAACTCAACTCCTTGTCCTACGTCCTCTGAGTGCCTAGCAAAACGGAAAAAAGCCGCTCTGCTCCTTCTGGCACTTTCTTTGCGGAGCCTGAAACGGATTTTGCCAACCAAGGAGTCCCAGAGGGACCCAGCTGCAGGAGGAGGCAGGCCAGGATGCTCTTGGGAGCCTTTGCCACTTGGGGAAGGAGCTCAGAATCTGCCCGGCGCGGGCAGGCCAGAAAAACCAGGCTTGTGGCGCCGGAGGGATCTCCCAGACCAGCAAGAGTTAAAGGGAGGGGACGTGGGCTGTCACGCGTCATTGGGCAGATTATGTGCAGCAAACAAAAAGTGTGTGTCTGCGTGCCAGTCAGTCATTGCATCGGGTCCATCTGTACAACTCTCTCTCTCTCTCTCTCTCTCTCTCTCTCTCTCTCTCTCTCTCTCTCTCTCTCTCTCTCTCTCTCTCTCTCTCCTAATCTATCTGCATCTCTCTTCTCTCTTTGGACAGAACCCACAAGACTGACATCGACACCTCTTGACATGGAGATACACTAATGTAATAGGCAGAAAGGAACACTGGGTTGTACCCCGTCGGTTCCAGGTGGCCTTATTTGGGCGACTCGGTCCTGACCTTATTTCTGGTAAGTCTATTTGCATTGACGTGGGAGGGGGATGGGAAGAGGACAGGTTAAGTAGAAGAAGTGAAAAAATTGCCCCCCCTCCTCATTATCTAGAAGATAGGAGGGAAACGATCGCTGAATGTTAGCGCCACTGCCAATAAGATTATACAAAGGGAGGAGCGGGGTGGGAGCACTTTGCTGGAGAAGCTAGGGACTGGGGAGCTCGCGGTTGCCAGACAATGCCAGCCCGGAGTGGAGGAAGAGCATCAGGCAGTAGCGACCGGTTTTCAGCTAGCCCAGCTCGCTCTGGATTTCCCCGGATGATCTGCGGAGGAAGAGAACCCGGGGCCTAGAGACGGGCGTAGGACTGTGAAAGGCTAGATAGGACCCCGGGAGTCCTGCCTATCGCTTATTGTGGCTGGTTTGTGTCGTGGCGGCGGCCAAGGCAGCACGAACCGCTATTAGCCCGGCTGTGGGATCTTTTCGCTGTATTGTTAGATAGAACTGCATTTTAATGACTGAGTCCCTGCTGTTGCCAAAGTGGAGGGCGATCCCCTCTCACAATGAAAAGCTTCCATGAAGAATACTTTCAGAAGCGAGGCAGAAATCAAGGTACAAAACGTTGAAATGTAGGCAACTGGGAAGAGAGAGTGGGCTCCTAGTGAAAGGGAACTGAGAGAAACTGTATTCTGCATCGTATTTGATTTGCAGTTGGAAATCAGAAAGAGACAGGACGAGCGCAGAAACAGAAAATAGTATAGTCAACTTTCTATGTTGTGGCTATTTTTTCTTATTCCCACTGTCTGGAAAATATGCTTGCCATTTGGGGGTATATGGGAGAACGAATAGGAAAGAGGCTGGACAAAGTTACAGGCATTGCATTTTCTTACAGTTGTAAGACTAATTGGCTAGTTAGTGGATGTTGATTAAAAAAAATTCACATCACTGATATTGTTCTTTAATGAGAAGCTAGCTGAATGAGAAAAGAATAAAATCGGTTCTCCCCCTGCCACTTAAGGTATATAAATACAGAGACATCACTGTCACTGGTGAAATTGCCAGGGAAAAATCAACTTGGAGGAATTGTTAGATTTCCCCAAGAAAAATGACATGGCTAACTAAGAACTAGTTTAAGTATCTTATATTACTGCTTTCTTTAAGTGCTAAGTGTTGCAGGGGGTGTCCAGTGGCTGAGGAAGGAAACCATCCCTGTATGACAGCTTAATAGGGAGGCCGCCACTGGGGCATTACTTCTAAATTGCTGCGGATTAAACAGCTGGAGGGCCCACTGAGGACCATTCAAGCAGGGCTGACCCCTTCTTGCCCAAACAGGGTGGTATCTAGGGAAGTGAGAATTCACCAGTCATTACACACAGTATTTCAGACAGGGGACACTTCAAGCCTGCCCTATACCTGCTCACTTCATGGGCCACAGGCGACTCAATCCACCCTCTTGTATAACAAGGTAACTGGGATTCAACCTCATCCATAAATAAGCATGTCGAGAAAAAATAATTACCTCTGCTTGCTGCTTTTAATTAAAGCCTCGGAGGGATGGCGTTGGATTATGGTAATGAGCAGACATGCGTCCCTTCTTGTAGGCTGCAAAGAAAGGTTAGCTGACATAGAATTAGTGGTCCTGACACTCCACTTGAAATCCATTCGCCATGCTCCGCGGTCCCCGCCTGCTAGCTAAGGCTGCTCCCCTCGTTAGAAGTAAAGAAGAAATCACATCGAGGCACTGGGTTCAGTATACAGGACAGTCCCTCAAAGATTAAAAGTTTTTTTTTTGGGGGGGGTATATGCAGTCAGAAAATCTACATATGCTGGTTTTAAAACCAACAAAAGCAAGCAAACCTGGAAAAGCCCTGCCTTCGCCCCATGCCCCACTCTATAAATCCCGAGGAACATACACACAGCCTGCTCCAGTCTTCACAAGCTCTTTATTTTCTTTTTCTCAAGCAGGAAGTGTGCTCTCATGCTTCCCGTTCCAGCTATTTGAAAGGAAGGGATAATACTTTGAAGTTGGCATCTTTAAAACATGCCAGATTGATCTGCTTTATTTTTAAAGTAAGAGCTACGTAAAAAAGCCGGCAAGTGCAAAGAAAATATATCTGGTATCGGAAACACTCTGCCGAGGTTCATGGTAGAAAAAGCATTAACAACTCTCTTCTTGTCCTGGGTATCTGTCTCCAGTGATGGAGGATTCAGGCATCCAGAGAGGCATCTGGGATGGAGATGCCAAGGCTGTCCAACAATGTCTGACAGACATTTTTACCAGTGTGTATACAACCTGCGACATTCCAGAGAACGCCATATTCGGTCCCTGTGTTCTGAGCCATACTTCCCTGTATGACAGCATAGCCTTCGTAGCCCTCAAGTCCACGGACAAGAGAACAGTACCTTACATCTTCCGGGTGAGTCACAGCAAGTGTGATGGAGGTGTCTGAGGGTAATCTCCTGTTGGGAATTGAGCAAGGAGCCATCAGAGCGGAGCCAACACAACAAAAATTAGAAAAGAAAAACTGGATTCAAATCATCAGCTGATTTTCTGAGAGAAAGGAAAAGACAATACCAAGGTTGCCTGAACCGGGTATCCTGGTTCTGGGTTCCCTGAATTAGGACCTCCCAAATTGCTAAGGACACCTTGCCAGCACTGGGGCTTATGAAGTAGTCTTTGGAAGTACTTTTACAAGTATTGAGTATATTTGTTTTGTAACCTGGGAGGTCTCCTCATTGCCTGATTATTGTTGCTTTTTTTAAGTTAACATTAGCTACTGTTCAGAGTTTGTATTTAAATCAAAATGTTAATCGTTTTGGTAGCAAAGCATCTTTAAATCCACGTTTGTGTTTGTAACTGGCCTCTTTCTTCCTAGTCTTTCTTTTTTATTATTATCATTTTATTTATTTACATGCCAAATGTTGCTCCCAGTCCCACCACCCCAGAGTTCCCAGTCATTATTCATGAAGTCAAGCTGTTAGTGCTTCATGTCACAGTTAGGAAGATGGGCGTGAGTGCCATAGAACAATTTCTAAGACCCGAACTTGCCTTTTACTGTTGAAACACAGGAAATTCCCTCTACTTTTGTCATGTGTAGTAACTGAAAAGGAAATTCTCAAGAGGCTACTCTGTAAGACTGACTCAATATTGGCAACGGGTTATCATGCCCATTGACCACTTAGCGCAGGGATGCAGTCCGACTTGGGTCAACTTTTGCAAACTTGGTTTCAGATAATTGTTTGGAAAGAACAAAAACCAAACAGAAGAAATATCCGTGTTTTCTCTGGTTTCTGTCGTTCACGTGGATCCCTCTTCTTGACTTTCTTACATACTGTAGGTAGACACTTCGGCGGCAAATGGTTCCTCAGAAGGTCTCATGTGGCTGCGGCTGGTCCAATCAGCCCGAGATAAGGAAGAACAGAATCTCGAAGCTTATATAAAAAACGGACAGCTGTTCTACCGCTCTCTCCGCAGGATTGCCAAAGATGAGGAGTTACTAGTTTGGTACGGAAAAGAACTGACGGAGTTGCTCTTGCTCTGCCCGTCCAGATTACATAAAATGAACGGTAGGTTGGCTCGCGCCCCGCGTGGGTCCTTCGCTAGCTGGGGAGAAGTGCAAGGGCCAGCAGGGACTAACCCGCGTGCCTGGGCTCACCTTGCTTTTCTTGGGCACCTCATAGGCTGGACGAAGTTTCTGAGGTGTTGTCCAGAATGGAACTGAGACAGAAGGGGAAGGATAAGTTGGGGAGCGCCTGACTTGACAAATGTACAAATCAAGAAAGTTGCACCAAATAGGATAGTGTATTCTTTTCTTGGGCACTCACACCGGAAAAATAACGTGAATTTCTTATGGGGATGTTGGCTAAGTGGCCTAGGGGCGATGCTAACTAATCATGTGGTGTGTGTGTGTGTGTGTGTGTGTGTGTGTGTGTGTGTTTGCTCACTAAGCAGGGTCGTCTCCTTACACGTGCCTGGAATGCAGCCAACGTTTCCAGTTTGAGTTCCCCTATGTGGCACATCTGCGATTCCGCTGCCCCAAGAGACTTCACAGCACTGATGCGAATCCCCAAGACGAGCAAGGGGGCGGCGTGGGCACCAAGGAGCACGGCGGTGGAGGTGGTAAAGAGCAACAGCAGCAGCAACAGCAGCAGCAACAGGAGGCGCCGTTGATCCCGGGCCCCAAGTTCTGCAAAGCTGGCCCCATACACCACTACCCCGCGTCATCCCCGGAGGCGAGCAACCCGCCGGGCGCCGCGGGTGCCGGCAGCGCCAAGCCGTCCACGGACTTCCACAACCTGGCTCGGGAACTGGAGAACTCCCGGGGAGGCAGCAGCTGCGCGGCCGCCCCGGGCATCGGCGGTGGCGGCAACGGCCACCAGGAGGCGGAGCTGAGTCCCGACGGCGTCGCCGCGGGCGGCTGCAAAGGCAAGAGGCGGTTCCCGGAGGAGGCAGCGGCGGAGGGCGGCGGCGCGGGGCTGGCCGGCGGTCGAGCGCGCTTCTCCGAGCGGCCGCTGGCGACCTCCAAGGAGGAGCTGGTGTGCTCGCCGCAGCAGTACCGCGCCGCCGGCAGCTACTTCGGCCTGGAGGAGAACGGCCGGCTCTTCGCGCCGCCCAGCCCCGAAACCGGCGAGGCGAAGCGCAGCGCCTTCGTGGAGGTGAAGAAGGCGGGCCGCGCCGTGGGCTTGCAGGAGGAGGCGGCGGCGACAGACGGCGCGGGGGGCACGGCCGAGGACCCCGACGCGGGAAGCGGTGTCGCCGGCGGCGGCGGCAACGGCTCGTCCGCCCCCGCGGCGGGGTCGCCAGGGGCCCCGGAGAAGCTGCTGGCCCCGCGTCCCGGAGGCGCTCTGCCCGGCCGGCTGGAGGGCGGGAGTCCCGCACGCGGCAGCGCGTTCACCTCGGTGTCCCAGCTGGGCGGAGGTGGCGGCGCGGGGACCGCGGGGACCGCGGGGGGTTCGGGGGGCGGCCAAGCGGCCGCTTCGGACGAGCGTAAGAGCGCCTTCTCGCAGCCCGCGCGCTCCTTCTCACAGCTGTCCCCGCTGGTCCTCGGCCAGAAGCTGGGCGCGCTGGAGCCGTGTCACCCGGGAGACGGCGTGGGTCCCACCAGACTCTACCCGACCGCCGCCGATCCGCTGGCTGTGAAGCTGCAGGGAGCCGCGGACCTGAACGGAGCCTGCGGGCCCCTGGCGAGCGGTGGCGGAGGTGGCTTGCCCAAGCAGAGCCCCTTCCTCTACGCCACCGCCTTCTGGCCCAAGAGCTCGGCCGCGGCGGCGGCAGCGGCGGCGGCGGCCGCGGGGCCCCTGCAGCTGCAACTGCCCTCTGCGCTCACCCTGCTGCCGCCCTCCTTCACCTCGCTGTGTCTGCCCGCGCAGAACTGGTGCGCCAAGTGCAACGCCTCCTTCCGCATGACCTCCGACCTGGTGTACCACATGCGGTCTCACCACAAAAAGGAGTACGCCATGGAACCCCTGGTGAAGCGGCGGCGGGAGGAGAAACTCAAGTGCCCCATTTGCAACGAGTCCTTCAGGGAGCGTCACCACCTGTCCCGGCACATGACCTCGCATAATTGATGCGTAAAAGACTCCGGCTTTCCACGCGTGTGCACGCACAGTCAAGCCACCTGCAGGAGCAGACACGCGAGGACATCCACCACTACCTTATGCCCCCAAACACTGCAACCAAACACGTGCACACACAGGTCCCTCCCCTCGCCAGGAGCCTCATCATCCAAATGTTTAATTTCTCACACAGACACACACACACACACACAAACACGTACACGCACATGCACACGCCCGGACGCACGCACGCGCGCGCGCACACACAAGACAGGATGGTGGATTTTGGATTGGGTGGGTTGTTTGAAGGGGGTTTTCTTTTGAATGCACGAATTTTCACTTTCCCAAAAACAAAGGTACATTTTAAAAAATGTCATATATTGCAACATATTGATGCATTTGTCATACGTTTCTACTTAAATTATTAAGCACTTATGGTTTAGATGTAATAATTATATGTAAGGGCAAAGTTTATTTTAGATATAAAGTAATGGAGAAAGAGGAGATGCATTCTGCATTTCCTGATGACAGCTGTGTTCTTACAAAAATAAACAAAATGGATAAAAAGGGGGTCACCATTCAGTTTAAGTTTCTAGTGGGAAGTGCATGTATCATGAAATGATTATGGACTTCAGTGGAGAATGTCATCAATGATGTAAATATGTATTTCCTTTTAATACAAAGTGTAATTTTGTGCCAGTGACACGGAGTCTGAATAGTTACATGTTTCTTTTATCCCTAAAAGATTTATTAAACTTTATAGTTTATCCAGGTATGTTGGATGCTTTGACAATAAATAACTATTTTCCTCAAAGCAAATATTTGGAAAGTTTACAAAGATATTTTTAGGGTCAGTCTAATACTTTGGATAGTTGATGCATTTTCATTGACTCCTTGAAAAGAAGCAAAGAGACCCACCACAGTCTCCTTTGCAGGTATTTACTACAAGTCAGTTTTGAGCCTAAGGGTATTTATTGACTGTCACTTGAAGATTCTTTAGCTGGGAGGTGTTGGGTTTAATGATCAATGACAAATCACTTAGGCACAGTAACAGGTAACCTGTCAGGGCTTTGTTGGTGTCTGTTCCAGAAGGAAAAGAATTAATCTCCACTGAAGTGGCCAGTTTTTTTGGACAGCATCTGGAAGAACAGATTTGTAGAAAAGAATTTCAGGATCTCATAGTGATGCTTCCTCCAAGGGATGTCCTACATTCTAGAACTCTCAGCTTTCTATCATCCATTAAGGACACCATAGAGAATTTGTCAAGTAATACAATTTGAAGTTCTGGTCAGGATGTATCAAAGGGCTCAGTTTCTACACCTGTGCACCAGGAAGTGAACCTGAGAAAAAGATACTGAGGAACCAACTGGTTCTTTATGAAAAGTCCCTGTCATCTTCCACTACTGTCTTCAATTCTTAGAGAACATCTTGTATATATCTGGCGTACACTGAAACCTCTACACTAAAAACCAAATTACCAATGAGACTTCTTACGAAGCAACCTCAGCCTCCCTCCCCCCAGAAACAAACTTCTTTCTCCAGAGATTGAACTACAACTTCCCCCTCCCTTTCTGTTGATTTCCCCCTTATGTCTGCAGGATGCTTGTGGATAGATCTCTAGTGGGAACTCCATACATGTCTTCATTTTAAGGCTTTCTAAAAACTTTCCCTAAAGGGTTTTGAAGCCTTCATTGTTTTAAAGCTATCAGACAGCAAGCTGCATTTAGAGTAGAGACCCTGTAAAGAATAGTTGTAGGAGTAGTAAATTTATTCAGGACATATGACCACACTTGGTGAAAAAGCTCTTTGTCTACCTTGGAGTCATTCAAATACTATTTTGGTACGATAATTCTTTGAGGCCTGCTTTCAGTTTTCCCACATAGTCTGATGATTTCACACTCAACCTGCTCGGAAGTGTAAGTAAAGAAAGAATGGTCCAAAACTTACTGGATTTACCTGTGCTAATGTTGGCTGGTGTCGCCATTGTTCACATCATTTGGTGTACCTGTGTATTACTTATGTCTTCTATAAAACCAGTGAAGCACATTTCAGTGTCTTCAAATTACTTCTAGCACAGAGGAGGGTTTTTGGTTTTTTGTTTCCCTGTGAAACAAATAATTGGACCTAACGAGAGATTTCTAGAAAAAGGCCAAGATTAGTTGTGAAGAAAACTGAATAGCAGGATCATGGGAAGATACTTAGGAGTGAGGAGAAAATAGTCCTTAGATGTTGCTTAAATCACACTGTCCGACTGATTAAACTCTCTATGCTTGGGACACTACTGTATTACTGGAACAAAAAAAAAAAATCTATTAAAAATGAGCAAACACAGGCCGTCTTGGGAATTGCCTTTAAGAAAAAAAAATACTTGAATTTACTTTCCTGTTCTATCTTACCCTTCTGGAATTCCAACTTTCACTTAACAGCTTCATTATCAGTGAGGATTCCAACAGAATTGAATTGTCTGAGAGAAAAGTTCAGCGAATACTGCTCCTGGAAAGGGGTTTCCGAAGGGCACACTCAGGCATGCTAGTCCCTTCTCTAGTCTCTTTGGTTTGGTTATTATCTTCCACATACCATCAAGCGGAAGGCTTCCCAATGGCTGAGCTATCTCCTAGGCGATCCAGGTAGGCAGATAGATAGTTTAGCTCCAGGGTTGGCTATGCCGGATCATTCTGTGCATAGACCGTTTTCTGGCAGGAGTAGCAGGGGAGGGATGCTCAAAGCTAGTTTTACCATTAGCCAAGGTAAATTTCGTAATGTTTTCTTTTAACGGGGCATTGTCAGATGCACTGCGATCCTTTCCAGAAGAAAGCTTCTAGAGTTCCAAATCTCTCCTAGCTGAGGTCATTCGCTGAAACTGTGTTAATGCCTTCACGCAGCTGCAGAGGAAGCAAGGTCACGGGGCTCCGTGACAAGCTGGTTCCACAAATTTCATGCCAGGTGTCCCAAGCTTCCAGGCCACGCAGGTGGCCTGAGCTTTGAGTGTCCTGCCGGAAAAAACCAGGTCACAAAGTCAGCCAGTTGCGTCCCAGCATTTGTTGTATCCCAGTCACTGGAATCACGCCCGGGAGTGATCTGACATCTGGGGTCTTCTTCTTCAGGCATTTGAGCATGGAGGAGCCCATATGTTACAGGGTGCCTTTATGGGGTGCAGCGTGCACCCACGGGCCTACAGAGCAAGGAGGGGGCATGAAGGGACGCACGTGAATCTGCTGGAATGTACAAGTCCGAAACGAAATCTTATCTGGGAAAATTACTAAGTCTTGAGCTTGCAGCCCGAGTTCTCCCTGAGCCTGGAGTGTGGCAGTTTCAGTAGGGTGGGCAGGAACTAGTTGCAAACACCGGCTGTCGTCTGTATCCAAGTTGAGTGATGTGTCCTGCATCTGATCTCTGAGCTGTGGCTTCCTGTTCCCTGTTAAACTTGTCCCTGATAGCTAAGTCATTTCGGCAGTTTGCCAGTGAACGTTACCTCTAATGGGAAATTGTAGAACAAACAAGGGCCAGAAAAGTCCAGAAAGGGGCGAAGTGTCCTTTCCCCCTTCCTTCACGAGTTCTTATTTGAAAACTGGGAGAATCTAAGTTTTCAAGTGTCTGAGCAACTTCACCTGGGGGAAAGGGGACGGAGGGGGGTTAGAGTCCACTCACTCTGTTTCTCACACGGAGAATGGTTCTCCTGCCGGCTCAGGTGTACTGCAAGTTTCAAGGCTGGAGTAGCGGCCCCACTGATCTGGCAGAGCCCCTAAGCCCAGCGCCCAGCGTGAAGGCCAACACCACCGGCAGCGGTGTGGGGGCAGATTTCCCAGTCCTTCTTCCTGGGTGGCTCAAACTCAGGTTCTGGAGTTAATAGAGCTGATTCTATAGTATCTCCTCCTTTCTTAAGTCCTCATCCCCTCACTCCGATGGCCTCTGGGTCTCCTAAGCTTCCTTCCCAATTTTAAAGGAAAATCTCCTTGGAAGGTCTGTCCTTCAGGCAACTGGTCTAGTAGTTCCCTATGAAGATGACACTGCAAATTACTCATCCTGGGATCAGAAGAGATGGACTAGCCAACACACACACACACACACACACATCACACATCACACATCACACATCACACATCCTCTTTCAGGTTGTATGTATACAGGAAGGTAAGTTTGCATACATGTCCACCTATATATAAACATATGTATTTAGTATGTATACAAACTGCACATAAATTTTAATACATATTTGAGTACAAAACAGGCAGGAAGTATTTTAAATATTCTTCCTATATTGACTTAGTTTAATCCTCACAACCTAACTAAGTGGGTGAGTTCCCACTTGGAGCCCATTCCCTCATGTCTCAGCATGGTTCATATGGCTGGTACTTTGGAATAGAGAGGTGGGTATTTAATTGGGTAGAATGTAAAGAACAGTGGTCATAAGTCAGTACACATGCTCCACAGCTTGTGGCCTAGCTGTTAATGTTTCCTTTCTTGAATGTGAGTAATGGACTTATCGATAATGATATATATTTTTTTTAGATTTTTATTTATTTATTTCATGTATATGATGAGTGCACTGTAACTGATGAGTACAATGTAGCTGTCTTCAGACAGAAGAGGGCATCGGATCCTATTATGGATGGTTGTAAGCACCATGTGGTTGCTGGGAATTGAACTCAGGACCTCTGGAAAAGCAGGCAGTGCTCTTAACCACTGAGCCATCTCTCCAGCCCCTATAATGATATCTTGAAATTCAACTAAAGTCGTATGTGTAAACGTTTGCCATTCTGTCATATACAATGGATATCACTATTGGTGAGCAGGATAGACTTTAAAAAATATATTGCTGGACAGTGGTGGCACACGTCTTTAATCCTAGCACTCAGGAGGCAGAGGCAGCTGGATTTCTGAGTTCAAGGCCAGCCTGGTCTACAGGGTGAGTTCCAGGACAGCCAGGGCTACACAGAGAAACCCTGTATTGAAAAACCAATATATATATATACATGTATATACGTATATACGTATATATATATACATGTATATATACATATATATTGGTTATATAAATACACATATATGTGTGTATTCATATGTATATGTATACACACACATATATGTATATATATACATATATGTATATATGTATATATATATATGATGTGAGTACACTGTTGCTGGCTTCAGACACACCAGAAGAGGGAATTGGATCCTGTTACAGAAGGTTGTGAACCACCATGCTGGGAACTGAGCTCAGGACCTCTGGAAGAGCAGGCAGTGCTCTTAACTGCTGAGCCATCTTTCTACCCCCTCCAAATAGACTTGTATTTTCTATTTATTGTCCTTAGTTGATTAAGATACTCTCATACCTCTATGAGGAGTCTTTTGTGGCCTTAACTTTCTCTAATGGTCTTTGCTTATTTTTAACCATAGGTGAAAGCTATCACTGGTTGACTTTGGAGGTACACATGTAACCACTTTTAAGACTTCTAGCATCTCAAGCTTACAAGGGACCCACTGGGGTTGGGGGGAGAGGAGGGAATGTGAGGCAAATCAAGCCAAGTTCAGGTTCATTCATTTGCATATAGTTTTAGCTGCCTTAGCTGCAACAGGACTAAAAAGTCTGGTATTTATAAATGATAAGCCACCATGATTATAAAGATTGAAAGGATCATAAAAAGAATCCAAACTATAATTTATCCTGTCATAGACAGAGTGATCAGACCATAGAAAAGTAGATTAGTCCTCTTCCCGGTTGCTATATGCCAAGCAGCACCTTACTTGGGAAGGTCTGCTGTGCTCAGAGTTCCCCCTGCAGATCATGAAGCCCCTGAGCTGATTCGTCTGTTAATGTCATGCAAAGGAACCCTGGCTTCAGCTTCAACTTTTCAGTATTTATAGGTGTGCTGTGAGCTACAGGACTCTATATTTATCATAACTACTTTTAACAATGGAGGCTGGAAAGCACCTATTACATTGTCCCTTCTCTTCTGTGTTCTTTGGAGAACAGAATTATATCTCTATTACATCTTCCCTTCTCTGTGTGTTCTTTGGGGATACTTAATGGAGACAGTAAGGGTTTTTGCAAACTAAGAGACGTAGGCATACAAAATTTGTCAAAAAATAAAAAATAAAGAAAACCATAAAAGTAACTGTCAGCTCTTTGTTTCTCCACTTCTTCCCAAAATGCTCAGCCAACAACTCTAAATGCCATTCCTGTGGCCATCCCCCAAGTTTCCAAAGAGAAATGCACAAATCACTTCTGTCCTTGGTGGTGGTAGTGGGGGCTCAGTGTGGATTGTTTCCGGGGTTGAAATCTGGACTGTTGCCCCAGACCTACATTTTTCCTCTGAGGCCAACCGGGCAGCTGTACAAGTATTACGAAATTGGAAATTGCTTGTGTAACTCAAATAATCTTTTCTGTGTGTGTGAGTTTTTTTCCTGCTGAAGTTTTAAATTATTATTATTATTATTATTATTATTATTATTATTATTATTATTATTATCAAAAGTCCTCGATGACTTCTTTTCTCTCAAATAGAGTAAATTAAGATCTGTTTTCCTCTCTGGCAAGACCTTTCTCCTGGATCTATAAGAAAGACAAATGTGGTCAAACAGCGACACCCAGCCCAGAAATCCATGAAAGCCACAGACAGAAAAGTGTTAGTTTGCTTCTCCTCTAGGCTCAAAGGGAAGTGGGGTGGGGGGGGTGAGGGGGTGTCAAAGAAAGAACATAAAGGGAGTATGACTTCAGAGTCAGCCCTAGGAAGATTAAAGGTAGCATTCCAGGAAGGCAATTATGCTTCTACTCAATGCTTTCAAGAATGAAAGTTAACTACTGGCTTTAGAAAGGAGACCAGGCAGGGATAAATACTGAGTGTATGAAAGCTGATCTCCAGGGAGGTTTAATCTGCTAACTGAATTCCATCTCCCAATCCCCCCAACCGCCATCTTCCATTGCTCACATCACTAGGCTTTTAGAAATCCCTCCTTCCTCCTTTTCCTCCCTCAAGCAAAGAGGTATCATCTAAAATTCTCACCAGTGCCCGTTAATAGCCAAGATAAAAGTTTCAACTTCTATTAGACTTTTAAAAAAAAGTGATCTTTTTCCCCTCTCCACTCAATTTCTGATCTTGGAACATCTAAATAAAGAGGAGCATTGGTGGGTGGAGGTCCCTCTCCACTCAGGGTGATGATGCTTCCAAATCAGAGGTGTTTCATGTTTGAGGCTCTGACTTATTAAGCCTCCAAACATGCCTAAACCTAAAACTGGGACAGACGTTTAGAAAACATAGCTTTCAAAATTTGAAATTCCATACTTAGGGAAGAACAGCATGGTAAAACAAGTCACATCAGGTTATATGATTGCCATCAGCTCACATATGAACTTCTTAAATCCCTTAAACATTCAAAATGCACTTACTTTTTAATAACTCAAATATAGAGGGGTGGGATTTCCTGTGTCTATATAAACCCACCAGCTTCTCTCCGGAAGATCAAGGGAGGGGGTTCCTTTTGCATACATTTGAAAAGAACCCTCTTTTTTTAAAAAAAAAAAATTATTTATTTGTTATATGTAAGTACACTGTAGCTGTCTTCAGACACCCCAGAAGAGGGCACCAGATCTCATTATGGATGGTTGTGAGCCACCATGTGGTTGCTGGGATTTGAACTCATGACTGCTGAGCTATCTCTCCACCCAGAAAAGAACCCTCTTGTTTCATTATTATTATTATGGTTGGTGTTTTGGTACAGAATCTTCATGCCTAACCCGGGCTGGCTGGGTATTCAAAAACTCTTGCTTCATCCCCACAAGTGCTGAGCTGACCCTTGTGGGCCACTCTACTAGGCTGGGGGTGGGGGTGGGTTATTTAAAGCTCGGTGGTGAATTGTTTCTGAGTGTCTGTCATCTTACCTTTTTGTAGAAGCCTCCTAAAGGATGCAGGATACTGTCAACTAGAAAGCCAAGTAAAGGTACAGATATGAAGTCACAGTCTCATGGACATCGTACTGTGACAACTGAAAATAAAGGCTATCTCCACGAGATGCGCATTCTTAATAATTCTCATCTTCATTATTATTATGTCCATTAATTTATGGGTGGACACATGTATGGTATACGTGTGAGTACGTGTGTGTACGTGTGTGTATGTGTGTGTGTGTGTGTGTGTGTGTGTAAGTCAGAGGAGTTAGTTCTTTCCCTTCACCATGTAGGTACTGAAGATCAAATGCAGGACAGCAGGCTTGGTTGCAAGCATCTTTACTCCTTGAGCCATTTTACCAGCCCAAGAATTTTCATTTTGAACAGTAACAGGCATTAGCAGCTACTCAAACAAAGAAACAAACACAGAATCCAAAGGACTTTGTATATGTCCTATAGGAAGAGATTACACCTAAGTCACTGTTAACTTAAAGATGCAGAGCCTACAGGCAAGACCAGAGACCTGATGCAACTCTCACAGGAGCCAGAACCATTTACTTTCAGCAGCTGACCAGGAACTTTAGAAAGAGGCTGTATCTGCCCTTAGCTAAAGTTGCAGAAGTTAGAACCAGCCTTCCTGCTGCTAGAAATGCTGGACTTGCCACCTTAGAAAATATCTCTATCCCTGAGACAGAATGTGCACTGCTTTATATTGTTGTAAATACAAATTTCTAATTCTTCAGCACTGTTCTAACTGCATTTCAGATGGCCATAGTTTGCTCTTTCCTTTCTACTAAAGCCCAAGCAGATTCTATAAATAAAACGTATGAGAATGGGACTAGAGAGACAGCTCAGCTGTTAAGAGCACTGGCTGTTCTTTCAGAGTACCTGGGTTTAATTCCCAGCACCTGCAAGGCTGCTCATGGCCTTCTCTAACTCCACCCCCCGCCCACCACCACCGGGGATATAACTCTCTCTTCTGGATATCTTTTGCTGGGCTACCTGGGCACCAATCATGCACACTGCACATAGATAGAAGCAGGAAAAACAATTACAAAAATAAAAGAAGATACTTAAAAATATTTTTAGATGGTGAGGATGTGAGAAAGCCCCTGTTAAGAGTACAAAAAAAAAAAAAAAAAAAAAAAAAGACGTTTTTTTATTATGTATACAATGTTTTGCCTGCACATATTCATGCAGGCCAGGAGAGGGCACCAGATCTCATTATAGATGGTTGGGATCCATCATGTGGTTACTGGGAATTGAACTCAGGACCTCTGGAAGAGCAGACAGTGCTTTTAACCTCTGAGCCATCTCTCCAGCCCAAGAGCACTTTTAAATTGAGCAGAAGAAATTGTCTAAATGTTCATGTGTCAGCACCCACTCAGTGGTTTCCATTTTACTCTATAGACATCAAGGCATGGGACTTTCAGAAATCGCTTCACAGCTTTTTTTTGTATGTATGCCTGCCCTTTCAGGATCTGACACAAAGTTCCCAGGAACTCTCTTGAGCCCAGGTTTTTTGAAACACTAATGGCAGAAGCGTTGAAAATCACTTGAGCTATCAATTTGTCCTTAGGTCCAGCCCACCTGGACCCTGTTTCTGCCAGCACTTACCTTCATAGGAGTTGCCGCTTTCTGATGGAGGAGTTGGTCTAAGCCTTTATGCTTCTGCGGCTGGTGCCAAGGCAGTGGGTCTCTACTGCATACCCGCCATTGCACTAAGGATTGCTGTATGCTCCTGCCATATTGGGCTCTGGGCAGTGTCTCAGGAGGTAGGCTGGAAGAGCTTAGCAATACCAAGTAGAATGCAGTGCAGAATGTACAAACACCATCAGATTGGATGCTGCCCATGGTCCCTGAGCACACTCTGAGTTCCTGGAACTTATCCTTTGTATAAACATTGGCTGGGAGGATCCTGCCTTTCTGCGACTCTAGACCCAGACTCAGGATACCCTAGTAAAAGGGAAGGTACACTCTGACAGTGGGCCATAAGTGTAAGATCATCTCAAAGTTCCTATAGTTTTCCACAAACACTCGGAATTCTCATAAAAAAGCAAAACCATCTCATGTGTCAGAAGACCAAACATTGAATTCCGTTTTGGCTGTGCCATTTCCTAGCTGTGAGACCTTGAGTGAAGTAAGGTCTCTAAGCTTCTGGATTGTCACCTATAAAATAAGAAGGATGAGGTCATAGCTTCCTAGACTTTAGAAACTATTTGCAAGTTTCATAACCAGGCCTTGTTGTGCTCCTGGAAATTCAGAGTAAGAAAGGGAGTGGCTAGAGAATGTTGAGATTTATATTTTAATCAAACTTCTGGATTATTCTTTAATCACCGTTTGGAAATGTATTAAGGTTGGTAGCTCTCCATTGTGGTCTTCTATTAGAAGCCTTTGGAAAATTTAAAAATTACTTATGGCCAGTCCCATTTCAAATTAATTTCTAAGACTATTTGGTGTCTGGGGTTGGGGCCCGTGTTCTAGTGGGCAGAAAAGCTCTTACTGTACTGCAGCAAAAAATCTGTGGGTTAGAGTGTATCTAAGAGGTTCTCTTAGGTGGCTTTTGAATTCTCATGTAATTACAACATCCCCCCCGCCCTTTCCTCCCTGCAAACCCTCTCATATACCTCTCCCCATTCCCCCTCAAAATCATGACCCTTCTTTGCTAATTGTTATTGCACACACATGTGCATATACATATAGATTCCTAACTGACCTGTTGAGCTCATATAATGTTGTTTATGTGCATGTTTTAAGTGATAACCACTTGGCACTGGATAACCAGTCGCTGTGCTCTCCCCTGCAGAGGATCTCCTCTCTCTGACTCCCAGCTTTACTCAGTTGCCTGTAGTTCTTTGAGGCTGAGGACCTGTGGGTCCCCATCGTGACTCCCCACCCCTTTCCAGACTGTTTTACTTGGTCATTGCTGCTCTCCTCGTTCAGCTCCTATTGGGTGGTCCTGTTGGTGAGACTTTGCCAGTGTAGCTACTGATGTCACCGGAAGACCCCATCTCACAGAAAACACCCTCCTCCTCTGGCTCTTACCATCTCTGGGTTCCCTAAGCACTAAGTGTGGGAGTGTGTTATCGATCCACGACTCTGCAGTGTCACTGACTGTGGTTTATCTGCAATGGTCTCTGCTCTAAAGAGACTTTTCCTGGGTGAGGGCTGAGGACTAGGCTTACCCCGTGGGTGTCAGGACAACTGTTTACAGATTCTTGTTAGGAGTTGTGCTGCTTTAATAATAGAATCTCCCCCAGTAGCATGCCTTCCCTAGTGCTGCGGACTCAGCTAGGTTTCCTGTACCTTCAACACCAATTTTTCATCTAGATCTCTGTTTCTGTACTCTAGTAATTCAGTGTATCACTGTGAAATGAACTGGATATACAGATCTGCTATTGTTATTTGTAGAATTGTTTGTCCCAGATGTACGCACTGAGGTCCTGATACCCCAAAACTTTGTATATGATTATATTTAGAGAAGGCCATTACTGGGGTCACTAAGGTTAAATGAAGTTCCTGGCTTAGTTCCTACTTCACAGGACAGATGTTTTTATTAGGAAGAGGGATGGCAATACAGAGAACACCAGCAGAGGGACTCCCACAAGAAGAGACCATGAGAAGGGGGCCATCTTTGGGTCAAGGAGTGAGGTCTCAGAGAAAGACTCAACACACTGTGAGCTCCTTGGTCTGTCAGACTGTGGACAGCGAGAAGGCAAACATGTTGATGTTGGTCAGCACACTGCCATTTGTTTTATGGCAGCTCTAGCAAGTGTGCAGTGAAAGAGCTTACCAAACCCACTGGACTTCAGCGAACACAGTAGTTGTCTTATCTGTTCAGAAACAACATACTACTAAATGAGTACGAATGGACTAAATTAAGCCTAACTGCTCAAAATAATGAGTCTAATAGGATTTTATCCCAAAGTGATTATTAAAATGATCTGTGAAAATAAGAAATATATTTGGTAGTACTATAATGTATTTCCAGGGCTAATGTATTAAGCAATTGGACTAAGAAAAAAATAGAACACAGAAAATATGCAATAATTTTTATCAAACAAGAATAGCCCTACTTCACTTAATAAATTTCTAACAAATATTTAATCTGATCCTTTTGGGGTTAGTGCAAATCCTGACATTTGTCAAACACAGTTTATTATTTTAGTTTTTATGCTGGCAATATACATCCTCATATATTCCCAGGTTCCTGCATCTCTCTGTGAAGATTTCTTTAACCTTAATTTTTTTAATCTTAATTTTCAGTTGGTTCCACCAAAGGGGGGAAAACTCAAATAGGTATTTTCATTTTACCAGAACTGTAAAGAAAAAAGATATATTGCCACCTAGTGGAAAATAGGCTGAATCTCTGTGTAATCCAGGATTTTACCACAAAATGGGTGGTGGGGAAGTGAATGAGTATGCATGTGTTGTAAATCAGAGAATAAGCTCCATGCCTGTCTGTCATGTTGTTTGGACCTTTGTGCCATGTGTCATCACTGTCTGCATCAGCCACCCCGTGGATCTGCTACTGCTCTGCACTGATTGACACATCTGAGCAGTTTTCCTTAAAGGCATTCAGCTGAAATAGTAAGACAAGACACAGAAAGATAGAAAACAATTGTCACTGCAGAGAGCCAGTAAGTAGTATGGTAACCAGCTAGGGCAATTGTGGGTGGACTTGGAAAACTCACAACTCTTGACACATTTCTTCATCCCCTAGATAAATAAGTAAGTAACTAAATAAGAGGGACAGAGGGACTACATGATTTGTAAAACATTTCAATTTTAGGATCTGACCATGGAAAGTTTTCTTCCTTTTAGTATCAAATATTCTTGTGTTGTTTTTTGTTTTTATCTTTTTGCTCTTAAGTAACTGCCCAAGTTCTTTTTAGAAGTAGCGTTCATGAGTTAATAGGTGTCTGTCTTGGAGCAACATTTCAGAACAGAGCTGAAGGAGCTCATGAATGGGAAGGAAGTCCCTATCTATTTACTTGGTTGCCAGGTTCCCAGAAGTATTTTTTTTCCGTAAGAGTAAGGTGACCTGGCTAATTTTATCTTCAGCAATTACATTCCACCCAGCTAAGTTATTCTCACAGCTTCTATCTGGATATAACATCCTTTATTGTTTCCTGTCCTGAACTTTAAGGAAGAGCTTATTAACTGATTTACTGGCACTGACCTTTAACGAGTATAGAGGGGGAGCTTAATTACTTAGTACTCCAGTAAGAGCCTTTCTTACCATACCCCAGGGAGGGAGGAGGGTATAAAAATACTTCCCTTTCAGTAGCTTGTGGTATGTCCCGAGAATGTCACAATCCTTAGTTAACTATAGAATGTGGATGGCTTCTGACAGGCTCTATTTCAGCTTATAGAAGTAAGGCTGATAGAAGGGAGCTTAAGTTATCCAATAGTTGGGTGGATTTGTTGTTTGCAATAAAAGGAGTCACTATCATGGTCCTTTTAAATAGTATTGGCCTCCTGTAAAAATGTCAAGTCTGGGAAATAAGGAAGTCATAACATACCTTAGATAGGCAGTTGATATTATTATTTAGCTTTAAAATAATTAGTTATAAGGAATTTATTTTTAAATATTTTAAAAGGAAGTATTTTTAAATTCTCCTCCCTCCCTAGTCAATGGCAAGATAGGCTCTTACAGGAGTACCAACTGTTCATTAATACCCCATTTCTGACTATATTTACAAGTTTTACAAATCAGTTACAAAGAATAAGAGAAGTGGGATCTAATTTTCCTTCCTAGAAACTTTTAAAATATATCCTCTTCAGTAATAGTTGATTCTTAAATGTATTTTTGTACCATTGCTTGTTTTATCCTGAATGAGAAACTACAACCACCTACCTCCTAGAAAGTCTAATTTTCTTTTCTATTGTATTTTTTCCTTTTTACATAAAAATTATTAGGTTTAGTTGTTTCTTTCATGTGTGTGAGTATTTTGCCTGCATATATGTCACCATGTGTGTGCTTGGCCTGAGGTCAAGAAGGATGTTCTGGGTTTTCCCTACTACTGGAGTTAGAGATGGTTTCGAGCCACCATTTGTGCAGTGAGAATCCAACCCCAGTCCATCACAAGAGTAACAGTTGCCTTGACCACTAAGCTAACTTTTAATCCCCTATTCTGTTTTCTCTAGAAGTAATATAGTACATAGGTTGACTTCATGTCAGAGGTAAGACTGTCCATTTAAACTGTGTCTTAGGGTTTACATTCTTGCACAAACATCATGACCAAGAAGCAAGTCGGGGCAGAAAGGTTTTATTCACACTTCCACATTGCTGCTCATCCTCAAAGGAAGTCAGGACAGGAACTCACACAGGGCAAGAACTGATGCAGAGACCATGGAGGGATGTTACTGGCTTGCTTACTCTGGCTTGCTCAGCTTGCTTTCTTACATAACCCAGGACTATCAGCCCAGGGATGGCACCACCCACAATGGGCCCTCCCACCCTTGATCACTAATTGAGAAAATGCCTTACAGCTGGATCTCATGGAGGCATTTCCTCAAGGCTCCTTTCTGTGTGATAACTCCAGCTTTGTTAAGTTGGCACACAAAACCAGCCAATACAAATTGTAAAGTACCTTTCCTCTATCAGCTTTGAAAGCTGCCTCTAATGATTTCATTATAGAGATACAAGCCATCTCTATCTCTGTCTTCATTTCTGTCTCTGCCTTCCCCACCATTTATATCCATCTTCAGTTCTTCAATCAGGCAGGTAGTTTCAGCAACAAAACATGGAAAATGAGTACTGTATGCCTGAAGCAACACTTGAAAGTGACAAAGACAAATTAAAGGTCCTGACACGTCATTAAGCAAACTTTCTATATATTAAAAAAAAAACCACTTTTAGATTGATCTGACTGAAATTCCAGTATAATTTCATATGCCTTCTTCATGATTAGATACATCTGCCAACTCCTTACCCTTATTCTCTGTAAGATAACATTTCCCCTCCACTGAAGTTAAGTAGTACCAGATAACAGCAACAACCCCTCATTTTGAGCAGTTCTCTTAAGTGCAGACCTCTGGAGTGGATTATTTTTTTTCGAGACAGGGTTTCTCTGTGTAGACCTGGCTGTCCTGGAACTCACTCTGTAGACTAGGCTGGCCTCTGGAGTAGATATTTTAAAAGATAACTTCTATTGACTGTATTATTTACTACTAGTATTAGCTGATAATTAATCAAATATTACTCCATAGTAAAGTATTTTATTATTGGAATGCATGTTGTTTTAATATACATTCCAGAAGAGCTGAGGTTAGAAAGTTAAAGGTCTTATCATAATAAATGAGATTTCTGAAGTCACACATGTTAAATTCCAAGCATTTTCTGTAGCTCTTAGTAGAAAAAAGACATAGTAAAATAAAAGACTTTGGCAATGCTGCTATTCTCAGAATTTAGGGAGTATTAAATTAGGAAAAATTCTATGAGGCATATGTAAACTGACAATGATTCTTCCTACTAAAATATTCTTTTGCTTAGGTATAAAATGTTTTATTAGCCCTCATTTCTATTGAATGCAATTATACATGTGCATGATAACAAGCTTATTTATATTCAACAAAGCATTCATTTGGCAAGCAGCCTAGAATATTCTAGTACTCTAAGAGTCAAGGGAATGCCTCAGAGATACAAAGTCTTTGTTTCCTTTTCAATATTGCAAGGCATAACAATTCTTTATCCTCTTGTTGCTACATTGTAAAAAGTATATTAATGGACAAGTGATACAGGTTGCCCAGATGTGTTCTATGTCTACTAACAGTAGAGCATCCAAGTAAGAATTACACCTGGTACCTTCAGTACATGTATGTACTCGAGTGGATACATTTGGCTTTCAGACAGAGAAAAAAATCCACTAGGTGAAGTGTGTGCTCTATTTCATTTTGGTTTGCTGTTGATTTCTTTCTCATGCATTGGGGACAGCTTAGATTGGGGTTCAGAAGCCTCAGCTAGGCAGCTAATGAAATTGAATGTTAAGATATAAGATCCCTGGTGAGGAAAGGAAGGACTGTGGTCCCTCCTTACATTTCTGGACTGTATGGGAAGATGGAGCAATAGTGCTGCAGAAGGGCCCCAATGACTCCTACTACTTGGGTTGTGTTGGATGACTATCTGAACTGTTGGCAAGTCACCTTCAGAATCTGTTTACTCCTCTAGTGCTTGAAATACTACAAATTCTCTGGAGTTGTAGTAAAGAGTGGAGATGAATCAAGGAAATCCAAGTCATGCTGCATGCATAATTACTATCAGTTCTGTAATTCTCCCTTGTCGAGTTGTGTGATTTCTTTATTACCTACGGCTTCTCAGTTGCAATGGCGTAAACACTTTTGTTTCTTATGAATGAAGGAGGCGTTTCTTGTCTTCTTTCTGTAAGAGGAACAGGATGTTTCTGAGAGACCCAGACAGAGGATGTCTTAAGAATACACTGTTCCTTTTCTTTGGAAAGGAAAATTAAAGGAGACCAAGTCCAGTTTGAATCCAAATCACCTACTTTACTCTTCAGAGTAGATTTCTTATCTTCCCTAAACATCTTGGGTAAAAAAAAAATCATTCCCCCAAGACTGTTGGAGGTTGAGTACTCCCCAGCTCCCTTCCCTGGTGGTCCGGTGGAGCCCAGGAATGCTGGCCTTTAGGGCACATGGCCAGACCTGTTTGCTCACTCCTGTTGGAGTGAACAGCGTGGGAGGTCCTGATAAGCTGGCTACTGAAGGGTGCAAGATGTTTTCTGAACATTTGTATACATTGGTGAGACAAGCTGTCAAACGGTCACCAAGAAGTTTCTAGTCAAAAAGAATATAACTGTGTATTGTATTGGCATATTACTCTATAAAATCATTACAATGATCCTCTAAAATTACTTTGTATTATTTATACAAATTAACCACCTGATTCTTTAAAATAGATCTTAGCCTCTTTCAAATTGTCTGGGTGCCAGAAGATTCATTCTAATTCTGGTATGAATTGAAGAACCTTTTTAAAAATGGAAGAGGGGTTGCATTCCATCTTTGTTTAATTCATTCATTATTTGAGTAGTTCTCAATAGGTGTGAAAAGTGAAGATTAGTAAGACCAAGCTTTCTGCAGTTTGCTTTATGTTCACTCTCTTGATCTACAGCCTGTTTTGTGTTCACTCTTTTGAGCAGAGTGAGGCTGGACCAGGGGAGGGTTGAAGTCAGTGACGTTTCTCTGGTCTTGTTACATGACATTGTGTGAGTTGGGGAAGGCCTACAGAGTTCAGCTTCTAATGTTCTCTAAGCTTAGTACAATTACAATATTCTAGATGAGAAAACCCAAGTTACTGTGGGTAGCACGTGCTTGTACTTAACATCCAGGAGGCTGAATCAAGAGGAAAAGAGGTTTGAGGCCAGGCCAGGCTTCACAGGGAGAGAGTGTATAACAAAAGGCAGGGTAAGAGGAAAGCAAGGAGGGAAGAAAAGAAGGATGGAAGAAAGGAGGGAGAGGGAAGGAGGGAGAGTTGGGGGAGGAAGGAAGGAGGGAGGAAGAGAGGAAGAGAGGGAGAGGAGACAGAGGGAGGGAGAAAAGAAGGAAATAAAGAAGGAAGGAGGGAGGGAGGAAGAGAGAGGGGGTGGAGGGAGGAAGAAGAGAAGTGGGAAAGGAGAGGAAAGTAGGGAGTGAGGGAGGAAGGAAGGAAGGGGAAGGAGGGAGACTGTGGTATTCCCACCTCCTGTTTGAATCTTGTGTGCTTCTGAAATAGAAAAAAAAAAACCAGCACATTCTGAATACATTCCTTTTTCTCCTTTCCATTCATTTCTTTCATTTTATTTATTTTATTTTATTTCCTTTTTGTCTCTTTATTTGTGTGAGACAAGTACTCTATCATTGAGCAATATGCCCAATTTCTAAATTTCCCTTTTACTAGGCAGGGCATGGCTGGCACACACCTTCAGTTCCAGGCATGCAGATCTTTGTGAGTTTAAGGCCAGCCTGGTCTACTTTGTGAGTTCCAGGCCAGCCAAGGTGATATACATAACGAGATTCTATCTCAAAAACCAAAACATCTGGCCAAACAGAGCCAAGTAAACAAAGTTTTCCTTCTATATCGTTTTTGTCCCTTCTGAAAATCAAAATCTATACTTCTAAGATAAAATAGAGTTTGCCGTGTGTCTTGAGAGATGTGGGTCTGTAATTTGGTAAAGATCTCTGTTGCTGTCATTATACAACAGTAAATCAGTCCTGTGCATGTTTTCAACGTGTGCTATTAAATGGATTTAACTCCTGTTCCTGAACCAGGAAGCAACTAATACTGATTTATGGCCCTTTTTCAACTTGCTCAGGGCAGAGGGTTGACTTTATTTTAGAATTCAAGGGACCAGCATAAGCTGCCTGGTCAGTTGTAAAAATATATGCTATAGACCAGTTCCATATGCAAGTGGCAAATCTAGTGAACTTCAGGTCCAGAAGTGTATGTACTGGGTTGTCCTGGCTTATTGCTCACAATTCTAAGCTGTATGTGTCCTGGGATGACCAGATAAACACGTTTGTCTGATAAGCAAGATACTAGGCAAACAAAAACAAACAGAGCACACACACACACACACACACACACACACACACACACACACCAACGACAAACCCATCTTTTAAAGTTTATCTTATTTCAAACATGTTAGGTCAAACCAGTAGAATTCGTGAGTTTCCCTTGAAATGCCGATTTTAGAACTTAGATGCTATTGGAATAAATGCTCTAAGTTTTTAAGTTTGATTTTGATGCTGTCTTGAGTGATTTGTTTAATGTTGACTTGAGTGACAGATTAAATAAATAAATAAATAAATAAATGGGGAAGGCGGAGGCAAGAAAAACTTACTCTTTCAAAACAAAAGGGCCAACTTTCCCAGTGAAGAAAGAGCCCACTAGAGGTCACTTTTCAACTCGTTTCTCCAAATAACGGAAAAGGGAGTCCTGACTCTAGCATTCTTTCTGCTCCCTTCACGTCCTGGCGCTTCCGGTTAGAAGCTGTTACTGAAGAACCTTGATTTTTTTTTTTTTTTTTCTGGAGGCTGCATACTGTTATTTTTCAAGTTTCTGTCGTGACATTTCTGATCATTGTTTTGGGTACCTCACTAATTCCTGTATTATTTCTGATTGTTATCTCCTGAAGTTTTAATGAACTTTGCAATGTTGTATTTGCATGAAAAAAGGCACTGAGGGCTGCAGACTGTGAAGTACCCATTCAGTTACCCTCTCTTGCTACAAACAACAGCGCTCCCTGACAAGAATCCCATCATTTATTATTTCCTCCAGTATTTATTAAACTAGACTTTGATCCAGTTTGTAAAAAAAGTAAAGGCTTGTGACTGGGAGTTTAGTTAGCTCAGCTTTGTGGAAGAGCATAGGGACAGCGCTGATGTTAAGGTCCTGTTCCCCAATTGGCTCATGATATGTCAGCAAATAAAGCCATTAGCCAATTACTGGGCTGAAGGGATAGGCAGGACTTCCAGGTCCTTGGAGGCAAGCAGAGAGATGCAAGGAAGGAGAAGGGAGTTGGCCATGCTTTGGAGGGAGAAGTACCAAGCAATCGAGTGAGGTCTTAGGAGGAGTAGTGAGCTGTGGCTGCTCCTATAGGCAGGTGGTTAGAGATATTTAGCAGGGACTAGATTCAACTGACCAACTGAAGTTAGAGCAGGTAGGAGGAGTAGAGCTAAGAGTACTTAAGGGCATGCTTTTCCAGTCAGGAGATAGTAGCGCTAAGCAATTGTGCCAAGAAGGCAAGTTGAAAACAAACAACTGTGTGTGTGTGTGTGTGTGTGTGTGTGTGTGTGTGTGTGCGCGCGCGCTCGCGCGCACATGTTATCAGTAGATTCAAGGGTAGCTGGGAGAAGGCTGGTAGTGCAGCCACTTCTTGGAGCTAAGATGGGTAGTGCAAAACTACACACAACAGTAGAGCACTCAGCTAGATGTATTCCTAAGGGTATTTGTTCATGGTAACACCCACACCCACACTCACACACACACACACACACACACACACACACACACAAATACGATACAATTCTAATCTGAAAATTCCTTACATATCTAATTTAACAAAAAGACATTTTAAAACTATTTTTCCTTAAAGTTGAACATCAAAAATAATTCAGGCAGGAGATGACTGTAACTCAGTGTCAGGTGACTGCCCTCATCTTCCAGTAATTTTTCTGAAAAAAAAAAAAAAAACAGTTAAGAAAATACCTAATTTAATCCCTGCCAGTAATGGAAACCAGAAACTTTATAGAAGCCACACACTTTCAAGTGTGACTGTCAGCTTTGTAATTTTGTCAATTCCACAAGACTGACTGCAGTAATGCGATTCTTACGTAGTTTATAAATCTCATTTTCTCACATAGAATCTTATTCAAGTTTCAGAACAGCACAATGAACTAACCTGGCTTAGTAGTATGGATCTCTATAATCCATGCAGAAGCAACCATGTTTTTCTTGCACAGTTTGCAAACATTAGCTGCTACAAAGTAGCACTGAGCTAAGGCTGTTTGACCGCACCTTAAATAACTATTATGTTGCTAGTGTTCACAGTTCGTTGCTGTGGACACAAGGAATGGGTGAGTCAAAGACATGCATGCACAACATTGTTTAATTATCACTAATTTGGCACACCTGGATATTATGAATGTCAAGTAGTCAGGATTGGGTCACAGGATATATAGCTAGGCTTGGAATGAGCAAGCAAAATAACTATCAGAGTATGTAATAGAAGAAAGATGACACTTGGAAGTCTGTTCTTGGCTTTACTGGAGAATTTAGTGGAGACTTTTCTCTTGACTGATTTTTCTTCTGTCTGACTACAAAGAAAACATGGCTGTTTACAAAACAAAAATTTAGCTTTGTTCAATTATATTTTGAGTTGAATATAGGATTGAAAATCTGGAAGGAAGCCTGATTTCCAGTGTTCTAAGATATTAGGCTGGTAAATTAGCATAACTAATTAGCATTGTTCTGAAAGGTCAGGCTGAGAAAGATAAATGATGTGCAGGATTGGAGATAAGAGCAGGAAAACATAGTGTAGGTGTTCGGTACTGGCACTCTCGAGGCTGAGGCAGGAGGATCCAGAGTTTGAAGCTAGCCTGAGTTATTCAGAAAGTTTAAAGATAGCTAGAGCTACATAGAGGGATACTGTCAATCAGATAGCACAAGGGACAGCTCAGTAAATATTTACCTGGTATGAGCAAGGCCCTGAGTTTGATCCTCAGATTAACAAAAATCATGTTTAAGGAATGACAGATTCGTGCTATTTTAATATTGAGAGGGATTTCCTTTTCCATGTCCACAAATTAGAACTTTTTTCCTACTAATTTCCTTCAGTTTACCCAGGATATATTTTTCTCTTTTATACTTAGAAAAGTATGCCTTTGGCCTAGGCTTAAAATGTTATCACTTTACTGATAGTATGACTTCAGGAAGTTTCCTTTACCTGTAGCCTCATTTGCTTCATTTTTAAAAATGACAATTATAAGATGTGCCCCATGTGCTTGCCATGATAGCATGGAAGAACAGTGGCAGAAGTATCTGGCACGTAGTAGGTCTATCTCACATGATAGGCACTGGTATCTAGCCTCAACTTACTTCTTTCTTAGCCTTCTACCGGTGGGGTTCATTCTTTGAACAGATTCTGTAGAAAATGAAGCAGTTCATACTTGGAAGTTTGCATTCTTTCCTGTTTCAGATATCCATATACTTTCCTTTAATAATATAAAAAGCTGTCCACAGCTATAGTCATCTAGTCATTTACAGGGGCTTAATATGGAGTTTATTTCTTTGAGCCTGACAGTTACATAGAGATAACTTAATCATTTGCAATTTAAAAAATTAGCTAGAAAATATAAATAATTTTCCCTTGAGGTACAAAGACTCAGTTCCTGGAAGACTGAAGCTCAAGTCCATGGAGGTTCACTATATATAACACCCCGTCCAACATTGCAGACTTCTTGGGATTGGGGAATGACGGGCTTTTGTCATCTGGACAGAATCTGAGGCTCTAGTAAATAAGAACAAAGATATGATTATAGTAAGGAGATAGTGTGGATGCCCAAGACCATCTGATTACATGATCTGGAGAACCTTGTGAAAATGAAAACAGTCAGGTATACAGGCTTGAGGATCTTAAACCTCATGATTTTAAGTCACTTAATGTTGCACTAAGAGAAACTAAACTCTTAAATTTCAATTCATATTTTTATTGTTTATGTTCATTCACACAAAGCCACCTTTTCTGTTTTTGTTTTTTTTTTGTTTTGTTTTTTGTTTTTGTTTTTGTTTTTGATTTTTGAGACAGGGTTTCTCTGTGTAGCCCTGGCTGTCCTGGAACTCAATCTGTAGACCAGACTGGCCTCGAACTCAGAAATCTGCCTGCCTCTGCCTCCCAAGGGCTGGGATTAAAGGCGTGAGCCACCACAACCCGGCATACAAAGACAACTTTAACTGGTGATTTTAATTGTACCTCTTTCTCTTGCGTGCGAACACACACACACACACACACACACACACACAACTTGCATGAATTTTGTCCATACAGGACAGTGAAAACATGCACAAAAAGAATCATAATTATAGAGAGACATCTTTTTTTAATACTATTTTTGGTATTAGGTTCCTAATAAAGAAGGAGTGATCTTTAGTAGATGTGGTTGTCTAACACAGAAAATAGCTGGACACTATCTCCTTCCTTCTGCATTCAAAATTAGTTTTGAGAACATGGTCTCTGGGTTGTTCAGCAAGACCCTTCTCATGCTGGCTCACTCTTAAGTGCAGCCAGAGGCCTGACTACTACTTTGAGCCTCGCTGACTTCCTATGTACAGTAGGTACACAAGAGAGATGTTTCACAGGTAGGACAGTCAGAAACAGTGGCAAACACTGACATTGTACCTAGGTCCTCTGCTCACTCCCATTAGATTTCATTTCCAAAGGGAAATCCCATGCCACGTTAATAAGAATTTAAAGACAGCAGTAGCAAAGCATTAAATGAATCTGAATCTGCACAGGTGCAAGGTCATGCAATTGATTCCTTCAGGAGTTCCTGCATCCATCAGGCAGGTCACCTGCATCATGGCACATCTGTTAGAATGGTACTGCCTCCTCCTTCTCCCTCTCAGTTTTTTCAAGTACCTCTTGTGTAATATCTCTACCTCCATGCCAGACAGTCAACTTCTAGTCCCCAGCATTTACTAGTCTAGATTGTCTTGCTTTCATTTACCCTTGACGTCATTATTCACCAGTCAAGTAACTTTACCTAAAAACAGTCCCTTTTTTAAAGGAACAACATCATTATCTTTTCAAAGCTATTTATTATTCAGATTATTATTCAATTGCTATGAAAATACAGCAACACTACTTTTTGTCTATTGTGATATTTTTTCTGAATGTGTCTCAGGGTCCCAGAAATACAATCTCTGTATAAAATTTTCCTCATAACTAAACTTGTCTAGTTTGTTTATTGACAACCAGGCCATTTTGCATTTGAGAAACCTGAGCTAGAACATACGAACAATTTCTCCACTTGTGCATGATAACAAGATTCAATTCTTGTCTTAAAAATCTAGTTCTTGATTGGGCCTAATGGCACATTCCTTTAATCCTAGCATTCAGGAGGCAGAAGCAGGTGGATCTCTGGGAGTTTGAGACTAGCCTGGTCTACAGAGTGAGTTCTAGGACAGCCAGGGCTACACTGAGAAACCCTGTCTCAAAAAAAACAAAAAAAAAAAAACAAAAAACAAAACAAGTCTAGTCCATGGCTATCTCTAGTATACCTTTTTTCATAGTTTTTTTTTCCTCCAGATTGGGTGCTTCATGTCCCAGTGAGTCACTTAACTTCCATGATAGGAGAACAATTTTAGTAAATCCTTGCTTCTTGATACTTTGTCAACATCCCTTGGAACTCTTTTTTTAAATGCAGCCTCTTCAATGTGTCCATTTCTTCAAAACGTGTAGAGCTGGGTTCTTTCTTTAGAGGTCACACAATGGTATGGCTTCATTGACTCATCTATGGAGTACATCCATAGCGAGTTCTATTTCAGAAGAAATTCGAAGAACAGTATTTCTTTAGTAGTTCATAGATAACAATGCACTTTACACATCTTTGCTGACTTGGTCTTTATAGAAACCATAGCAAATGACTTTTAAATGTATTTTAGTCTTAACATTAATAACCAGTACACTAAACAGCAGATTAATATACTTGCTTTCCCATCATAAAGTTTAGATTATTAAAAGAACATATTTGAATATATATTACATATAGTATATATTATAATATATATAATATATGTGTATGTTTTAATTTACACACACACGTATGTGTATAAAACATATTTCCTCCCTCCAAAATCCTCAAATAGGTCTTCATGAGAAATAAATAAAATTGCTATTTGGGGCGGGGTATGGTGCATTTGGGAGGCAGAGGCAGGCAGATCTCTGAATTCCAGGCCAGTCTAGTCTACAAAGAGAGTTCGGGATAGCCAGGGATCTGTTACACAGAGAAACCTTGTATTAAAAAAAAGAAAAAAAAAGCTATTTAATGATTATGATAGCTGAGGAGGTTACTGGTGTACAGACTATGATCCTAACTTAAGAACCTTAGAAGCAGTGATTTTTTTTTTATTCTGCTAAGTTTTTAATGGGTCCTAAGTTACTTCACAGGCCTCACAGACCACAGTGAAAAAGTAAGCTCAGTAACATAGTCCCTGTGCTTCCCTTGAGAGAGTGGAGTTAGCAAAAGTGGCCTTTAACTGTCATAAAATAGGTTTAAAAAAAAAAAACCAATTAACTGAATCCATACCACCCATTTTTCTTTTTCTTTCTTTTCCTTCCTTTTTCTCAACTCTCTATTTTTAGAATAATTTATTTTATACATATAAGTACTGTATTGCTGTCTTCAGGTACACCAGAAGAGGGCATTGGATCCCATTACAGATGGCTGTGAGTCACCATGTGGTTGCTGGGAATTGAACTCAGGACCAACTCTGGAAGAGAGAAGTCAATGCTCTTAATTGCTGAGCCATCTCTCCAGCACCTTTTTCCCTCCTTCCTATCTTATGTATGTATGTATCTACTTATTTATTATTTGCTTATTTGTTTGTATATATGTGTGGACATGTGAAGGTCAGGACAACTTGTGGGAAGCTGGTTCTCTCCTTTTATTGAATGTTTTCTCTGGGCTGACTGGTCTTATGTCAACTTGACATACTAGAGTTATTTGAAAGAAGGGACTCTTAATTGAGAAAATATTTCCATAAGATAGAGCTGTAAGATATTTCTTAATTAGTGATTGATGGGGGAGGGCCCAGCCCATGGTGTGTGATGCCTTCCCTGGGCAGGTGGTCCTGGGTTTTATAAGAAAGCAGGCTGAGCAAGCCAGAAGGAGCAAGCCAGTAAGCAACACCCTTCCATGGCCTCAGCATCAGCTCCTGCCTCCAGGTTCCTGCCCTGCTTGGGTTTCTGTCTTGACTTCCTTTAATGATGACTACTGTGTGGAAGTGTAAGCTGAATAAAGCCTTTCCTCCCCAAGTTGCTTGGCTCATTGTGTTTCATCACAGCCATACAAACCTTAACTAAGATACTCGTTGACAATTTCAGATATTATAAAGTTCATTCTGATTATTGTGAACGTTGCTCTCTAATTTCTCTATCTCAGTCCCAAGTGTGTTAATCCCTTCCCTACAATTCTTTTTAAAAACTCTTTCCCCTCCCTCACCATTGTCAGCTTTTCTTTCCTTTCTCTTTGGTGTGGTATCCCACTAGGTAGCCCAGGCTAGCCTGGACTTAAGACAGTTGTCTTCTCTTCACCTCCCAGGCACTGGAATTATAGGCACTGATTAAAGACAGTACACAAAGTTTTCATTATTATTTTTTAAAACAGGCTTTCATTAGTCCATGCTAGGTCTTGAACTCCCAATCTTCCACTTCTCAAATGCTGGATTGACAGTCATCACCTGCTACGTTCAGCAAAAATATTTCATGTACTACTTTTCTCCAAAAATATGAACTATGCGCAATGATCAATCTTGAGATTAGAATTGCTGCAAAATATTTTTGCTATTCCAAAACCCCAGAGAGTTTGAGAGCCACCCAGTCTTAGTGAATCAATGTTTCCAACATACATAGCAACATAGTTACTTGAATCCTAAAGAATTGTCATCTCATCCTTACTGTATCACTAGCTTAAATTTCTTAGGAAACATCTTGATTGTAACATAAAATGTATGCTTATATGGCCTAAAATATATGACTTTACAAGCCTATTGAAGTCTTTCTGAGACTATTCCTAAGTTTTATCCAAGTTCTCACTGCTTTCTGGTAACTGCATTGTGATGACTAATTTCTATTTTAACTTCAGATTCCTTCTCATGCTAACTATCTGGACACACCAATACTTGGAATACTTCTTCACACTCACACTTCCTGTCCCTGTAGTTTCATCTTACTTCCTTTTCCTTTTGCAGGTGTTCAGTTTCTCAGCTCCCGGGTCCTTTCATCTCCTGCCCCCTTCTTGCCCTTGGGCTGGTCTTCAGTCCCCATAGAGAGAGAAAGCATATAATTCTGTCCTATGCTACTGCCCGTATCTGCTTAGACTGCTCAGAGTCCATACTCCCCTATGTGGATGCCAACTTCCCAGTATATTTATTTCCCAGTATATTTATTCTTTTTATCATTCCTCCTTCAATAATGTCTTGTATTTTATGTGGGAAGTCTTGCCATTAGTATTTCTTGGCCTTTGTAAGGCAATCATCATGTCCAGCTTTCAGGAGAAAAAGATACAATTACTAATAAAAAAGAAGGAACATCTGATATTGGTGTGACTGGATGTGGCTCATTCTGGCAGTGACTCCTGGAGTTGAGACTGGAGATTAGAAACTTCCATTGCCTTTGTAAGTATAGCCAGGACTCACTTCTTCAATAGCTAGAACTCACTTCAAGAGCTAGAAACTCAGAACCTTTGCCTTCAAATAAACGACAGACTGTTAAGTGGAATAGCAATTAAATGACCAAATTTATTGCCAGAGAATGGCATTAGACAAAAGCATGTTTACTATAACAAATATAGTACACATAATATACTGCTTAACTGTATACCTTTTCTCTATTTAGATTATACCTTTTGCCTGTAGTTTAGATACATTGAGTGACAGGAGTCACTCTCTGAGGGAGATTCTACCATGTACATTCTTCAGAACCATCCTGATGAACATAGGCTATGAAGAAACCTATCAAAGCTCCTACCACACTGTCCTCAGCTAGGGTGATATGGTTCCCTAGAAGACATTTGGCAAAATCTGGAGACAGTTTTACTTGTCACAATATGAATTGGCAGGCTCCTTGGCCAGGAGCCACAGAGGCTGCTGGGTGTCACACAATGCACAGCACAGACCCCCACAACAAAGCACCCCTCCTTTCAAATGCCCACAGTGCTCCTGAAGGTGACAAGCCTGAGTCTACCAGGACAGCATTCTGGTTTACAAAGCTAATCCCACTTAGTACAGCTGACTAATCCTATTTCGTGTGTAAGAAGTCAAACATGACTGCATTCTTTCTCATCTTGTCTCCTGTCAAATCTTTTTCATCTTTTCCATTCTCGAGTTGTTTGACATTTAGTGTAAGCTCAATAATCGTCATATTATAGCAGTCATCTGTAACTTTAAAAAATACGATTCAAAAATATGATTCATGTTAGAAACACACCACTGTTATAAATATCCATAAAGAGCTTCACAACATGGCTGAATAGGGATTTGAATGATTGCGCTATTTTCACTCTGTGTGGTGGCTTCCCTGATTTCCACCCAGACAGGTGGCTCATTCTGCATCAGTGACGACTGTACAGTGGGTAGAAATAGTGTGCAGTACACCACTGTTCAGCCAGAAGATTTGTGAATGCATACAAAAGCATACAGAGAATTCTTAATAATCAACAAAGTGTTTTAGAGACTCAAACTTGAGGAAGTGCTTTCCTTCTACCTACAGACTGGAGGAACAACTAACTACCATTTGTGTAGGGAAGGTCTAGTGAGGTGCAGATGTTTGCTTGTGAAGTGAACAGCGGGGCTTCGGAGGCACTGTAGCACTGTCAGGAGGAAAGCTTTAGAGATGGCACATACAGAATACCAAAAAAGGAGGCTCAGTCCATGGGAGCGCTGTTGGAAGACATGGCTAAGGTCTCCTAAGTTACTCCAATCTTGCTCCACATATGGACAGGGAGATGGGAGGCACAGAATGACTTTCTCAATACTTTGTAAATGTGGCATAAGGAGGACCATGAGAAACAAACTCAGTCATTAATTATGTATATATAAAATTATATATAATATATGTATATAACACATTCATAATTTATGTGTATATTGTATTTTATATATGTGTATTGTAATACATATAATATATTCTATATGTACATACATAACATATCACTGTAATATATATTATTAACATATGTGTGTGTGTTCATAACATCACACACACATATACACACGCGCACATATATGTGCATGAGTTTCTTGCTTGTGTGATTTATAATTTCAGTTTCAAACCCACCAGAAGAAGGTGTTCTTGCCCCTTAACACTGGAGTTTAGAAAAAATCTGCTCTCACAAACCAGTTACAATTTCATTTGCATATAAGCTGTTTAAGCCTCTTCAACCGAGTAAGAATGGCCTATTGATGGATTGTGAAGATAACTTTTAAAAAATAGCAGTTCAAATGAGAAAAGACAGTAATGCCACCCATGTCCAGCCTCAGCATTGCTTGGTGACAGTGTGCAATGCAAGCCACACAAATTGTACTGCAGGTGAGACCTTTTGAAAGATGTATTTCCAATAGTCAGACCTAAGCATTTCATCCCACTCTCTATGTCTCTCACCCTCTCATGAGCACAGAGGACTTCACTCCCTTTTGCCCTTCACATTCTTCTCTCTCTGTTAAACTTTCCCCAGTGCCAAGTGGAACTCCTATTGAACCAGCACATTCCGTTATATTTCCAACTGTATTCTAAAATGTTCCTTTCTTCTGACTTTAGCTCTATCTTCAATCCTCCCAGTGCCCACCCCCCATGGCATCTCAAGTTGCCACTGTTACCCTCTTTCATGATTTTTTTAAGTGCTTTGGGTCAGAATCAGGCTATGTATTCTTCTAGACCATGGCTTCTCACTTCTTAAAGCATCCAGCTTTATGGCTCATGTGTTCACACCACATCCATCACTTGGCCACACGGTTTGTTGGCAACATTTAAAGATGCTCAGATGACCTGGCTCCTTACAGACACTTGGTCATGCATCACTGCCTCTCATGTTGGTGTTTTCTTTTATTGATTTTTAAAAACATCGTTGCTTCTCAGTTCCTTGGTTGGCCATGTGATGATCTTCCACTCATGCACCAATGCCATAACCATACTGACCGGTTTACTTCTAAGTTCATTGCCATCACCTGCAGAGCTCTCTAACAATTTATCTGCTTTGACCACTCACTCTCCCAGCACAGTCAGGAGAATCACAGTTGAGTCAGCTGATCCAACTCTAATACATTGAACCATTCCCATTTACAAACTATAGAAATGATCCTGAAAGTACAGTCTTACCACTCCCATTTACAATAGCTCGCCACTTCTCTTTCGCATCAAGGTTTGCTTCTTATCTAACAAGTTCAATCTTCATACAGACTGCCATGATCTCCTATATACAAATGAACAAAAACCTCAATTCACCTTTTAAAACCTTTATCAGCTCTGTGAGAGTTCATCCAAGTATATTTTAAACATTTCGCTTCCCTCCACCCTTCCCCTTACAACCCTTTCCACCTTGTGTTCCTTCCAATCCAACCTGTGACTTCTTCCTTCTTTTTTTCTTCCTGCTTCATTTTTCTGCATTAAGACTAGTTTGTGTGGGTAGTTGGTCTTTGAATTGAAACCTGCTCTGGTGTGTAGTCACCGTACCAGGGGTTAGTCATGTCATTAAAGAAGACTAACTCTGTTTCCCCCAGCATCAGCAAATGCCAATAGCTCCTCAGACAGGAACAGGATAGCATGCCTACTTCTTCCTCTTCTATTCTGGGATTTTGTCTGGTAGACACTTACATGGGGTCTTGTGGATCCTTTCACAACTGCTATAAGTTCATACACACATATTCCCTGTTGTGTCTGAAAAACATTGTTTCCTTCAAGTTACTACCTCTGGCTCTAAAAGTCCTTCTTCTCATTCTTCCAAAATGATCTCTAGGCCTTGGAGGGAGGAGCTTGATGCAAATGTGTCATTTAATGTGAGCACTCCAGAGTTTTATATTTCCTGTATGTTGATCGATTGGTAGTCTCTAATATTAACTGCATCTTATGCAAGGAGAAGTTTCTCTTATGAGCATTGAGAAATGTTCTGATCTATGAATATAGCAACAAGTCATTAGGAGTCATTTTAATACGATGTCCATTTAGCAGAATAATCATGTTGAGTCTTCCCTTAGTGCCTATGACCCATGAAACCACACATTCCTGGCCCCATTAATTGTAACAGGTATGGGCTCCATCTTAAGAAATGGGTAGGGAAGGAATCATAGTACGATTGGTTGCTTCTGAAACATTTGTGCCACTATTGCACAGGTGATCCTTCTTACCAGACCAGTTGTTATTATAGTTTTCAGGGTTTAGAGCCAGGAGAATTTATTTTTCTCCTCTAGCAACATGCATAGCACCTTCTGTGAAAACTAACCAGTATAAATGAAGCTTGCAGGTGAGTATCAGCAGGTGAGTACCAGCTCCACGTTTTGTGATCCAAGTCCATAGTGTCTTCAGCAATAGGATCTTACCATCAAATGCTGGAGGGTATTACTCACATTAGCTTGTAATATTTGAAGTCTCTGTGATCTCATTAGCCAACAACTCAAAAGGAGACTACCCAATTCTGGCACTTGTATTTTTATTTGCTAAAGTGGGGGAATTTTTGTGAAGGTACTTTCCTTTATTGTAGTGTAGCTCAATTAAAACTACTTTTACAATGCATATGTATATATTTTATGAACTCTTTATAGTAGTAGATTTACATATGACTTTAATATCAGTTATTCCTCCCCATATTCCTCTACACTATTCTCCCATCTTTCATGTTCTTTACTCAAGGTGTATTATCTACTAAAAGCAATAATATTTTTGAAAATTATTATTTGTCTAGTATCTTTCAACCATTTCCTTTATCTTTTGAAGTAAAATTTACAATTCTCCTCCTCATCAGTGATGTCACACATGGTGAGCGTCCCTTCCCTTTGACCTCTTCTACCTCTCTCAGGTTCTTGGTCTGTGCTTTAGTCACATCACTCTCCTGCCATCTCCTGCCATCTCCTGCCATCTCCTGATGGTCTGCCATTGGACCATCAGTTCCCTCCTCCAGGATTTTTCTAAAATTTTTTTAACGTATCTTAATAGTTTGCCTCCTCCTTCCTTTTCCGTGTCTCTGTCAAAAGGTCTTCCTTTCTGAGGCTGGGAAAATAGTTTTCCAGCTATTAAAGAGAAAGTGCTGCTCTAGGTGAAGGTTCGATTTGGGTTTAAAGAACTCGAGTTTGACAACTCACATCCACCCCTAATTTTAGTTCCAGGGGATCCTATCACCACTCCTAGCCTCTGAAAACACCACTATTCAGGTGTGCACTTGAATTGATCACACACACACACACAAACACACACACACACACACACACACACACACACACACACACACACTTACATTATGTGAAATCGAAAAGAGGCACCATCCACGTTATCAGAGGCTACTCTCTGGCCCCAGCAGTCAGTCTCAATGCCTCCATGGCTAGCCCCATGCAGAGACCGCCCATCTCATGGTTCTCATGCTGCAGATTCTGCTCACATTCCCAGCCATCTACCCCTGTGGTCGGTGGTCACAAATCCCCATAACCCCAGTAAAATCAAAACTCTAGAGGCTTGTAATTTATCAGTCAGATTTATATCAGTAAATTCTCAACCCTCAAAACGCCTGCACAATGATCTCAAAACTCAATTGATATAAACACAAGCTGCCCACCTAGATGGGGCAAATGCTTCCTACTTATTATTTAATCATCTATCTAAGAAACCCCCAATACTTACAGCTCCCAGGTCTGTGTGGTTCTGGCTGCTCTTTCTCTCCTATAGGTTCCATCTCATCTCCTCCTCTCCATCCATTCCTCTGTCTCTCTGTACTCTAAAATTCTCAGCCCACCTTCCTTTTCCACTGCCCAATCACAGGCTCTCACCTTATCTTGTGCCTATGCTTACCTGCATATAGACAGCAATGCACACACACACACACACACACACAGAGAGAGAGAGAGAGAGAGAGAGAGAGAGAGAGAGAGAGAGAGAGAGGGAGAGAGAGAAAGGGAGAGAGAGAGTAGAGTATGGAGAAAATAAGCTGATACTGATCTGCAAGCTTCATTCATATGGTCTTGCTTTCATAGTGTTGGGATTTGCCACCAGAGAAGAAAAATAACCACTAGTCTTACCAACCTGTGAAACCTACAAGCCACTATAATGACTGACCTGGCATGGTATGTCCAGTGGTACAATGATGAAACAAATGTTATGGTATTAACCAAACATCTTCTGGTTGCAACAGAGGTCCACGCCTTGAGATGGAACCGATCACTGGCATTGTTGTTGGGGACAGTCATATGTGGCTAATGGTTAGATGAGTCATAGGTCCACTGCTATTATTCCGCTAGATGCACATAGTATTAAACAGACTCCTAATGACTTCTATGTACAGATTAGTGCAGCTCTCAAGCCCCATCAGAGGAGGTTTCTATAGTAAATGATGATTGACAGCCAGGCCAAACACTGTCCATTGATGAATAACTAAGAGACTGCAGAGTACTTATGTTTAAATGGAACATTTATGTCACATCTCCTAACGCCAAGACTAGCATTTACAGAATAAGGGGCAGAGAGATTGTCAGAGCCAGAGGACATAGATGACTAGGTGAAACAGTATTTTCCAGACACAACAGATCAGTTGGATACATGAACTCACAGTGATTGTGACACACTGTATAAGACCTGCTCAAGAACAAGCCAGAGAGAATCCCAGCATGGGAGGGGAATGTGGACATGAAGTTCCACCCCATCTGAAAAGACACTGACAGGTGATAGCTGCCGAGAGAGGGAGAGTCAGTTTTCATTAAGGACCTGACCCTTGGAAGTTTGATCATGCTCCAGGGGATGGCCCCACAGCCAAGAGCATTTGGACAGCATAAATTGGACTGGAAAGGTTATTAAGGTTATTAAAAATGAGGACACATGTAGGGTAGAGAGGTTGGGGAGATCTGGGAGGAGCTGAGAAAAGAAAGGCAGGTATGATTAAAATATAATATATGAAGTTCTCGAAGAATTAAAAAACTAAAAATATTTTTAAAAGTTTTCTTTTGATCATCCCTGTAAACCAGCAACATCCCTTCTTGTTATAGGCCAGTGTCTCTGTTCTACTATGGATAATGACTTTATTTTATTTATTTCATACATACATATGTACATAAATATTTCATATTTACATAAGTAAAATAAAGTCATTATATATATGCTTATAATGGCTTTATGTCCAGATTCTCACAGAAGGTAGAAGGTGTTATCCCCCAAGGGTGGAGTTACAGGGGGTTGTAAGCCATGATGTAGGTGTGGGAACCGAACCCAGATCCTCTGCAAAGACAAGGAGCACCATTAATGGCTGAGCCATTTCTGTTACTGAAGTTTTATCTTTTAATGAATCATTTATTATCTTCCTCATTTCATTGAAAGAAAGTGTCACAAATATAATTTTATGGTTGATATTTTGTTTGTAATTATATGGTTGTTATATATGTTTATGCTGTTATGGCAGCTTATTTCATCAGTAGAATCCAGAATGATACTTGGTACAAAGTAAAAACTAAAACAAAACTAATGAATGTAATAATTTTACCAATACTACAAATTTACATTTTAAAAAAATTTGTCCATGGGTGTTTCATCTGAAAGTATATATGTGCATTATTTGTATGCCCGGTACCTATGGAGTCAGAGAAAGATGTTGGATGCCTGGAACTAAGGTGAGAGGCAGAGCCTCCACATTGGCCCTCCAGAAGAGCAGTCAGTATCCTTAACTGCTGAGCCATCTCTCCTACACACACAAGTTCACAATTTTAAACTATCACTCTTAACACTAAGTATCACAGACTATTAAATACTGAGGGTTACACACTGATTCCATTAACTTCAATTAACTGTGCCTGCAACTCAATTCTCCCTTGAGTGAGACTGACTACCACCGTCCTAGCCGATTACCTTCTTGGATGAGAAAATTTGTCAAGGCAAACATGATAAAATATTGATGGGTTTCTATCACACTGAATTAGAATGTCTTGACATGGCGACATCAATGCTTGCCTGCAGTCTCACTCGGCAGCTCTCCACAGTGATCCACTGTTGTTTAGATCTTTGATGCAGCAATCTGGCATCTGTAAATATTTACTCAGTTTGGTTCTATGAGGGACAAATTTTGCAATCATTTGTAATCACTATCTTGATATTGGTGTTTAGCATGGCTACAGAGTTGCTAAAATCAAGTTCAAACAAGTCACACAACCTTTGGTTGCCAATAAGAGCTCTGGGTCCTTAGAGGAGACCAGGTTCAAATGCTTCTCCCAGACTGTCACTCCTATCATAGAAAAGCAGCAAAACATAAATGATAGATGAAAATCATGCACCATCCAGCTTCGCTTCTCTTTGTTGTCTTCTCTATGGTGTCGGTAGTGTACCAGCTGCCTTCTGGCATGCATGCTCTGGGCAACTCTCAGGTCTGCTGCAGTTCTGCGGGCTTCCCTGCCACTGTGGTATGATCTCCCCAAGCCACTCAGGGTTGTGGGTTACCCCTTTCACTCTCATCATGGTCCCTGTTCATGTGTTCAGGGGGTACCTGTCATCCCGCTAAGGCAGTCTGTTCTACCCTCCATGTGTGATCATAACTGCAATTTCTCCTCTATCAGTGGTTCTTGAACTCTGGCTCCCGACAGCTTGCCAACGGCACACTCTGTGCCCTTGACATCTCTACCCCATCACACCTGCTGTCGCCACCTGCTCCTGAACCTTGCCAGCATCTCCCCTACTGCCTTCATGGCTGGCCACTATCTGTCAGGAGGAGGAAGGACTCCAACTGATCAGTGGCTGCTTCTCCACAGCCACACAACTATATAGTGACATCTGGGACTACCAAGTCACCTGTCCTTGAGACTGGGAGCATCTTGCATCACAGCCAGCACCACCAACTACTCAGTTCATGGATCCGCAATGTCCACTGTGCTCAGAACACTTTCTCATCTGGCTTTCCAGTAATTGCACCCCCTACCAGAATAAATTCTAACCCCCAGTTAAAATCACCTTAGTAAGTCTTGATTTTGTAGTTTATTCTTGACTGCTCCATCAAACTTTGTGTGGAGAAAGAATGAACTGTTTCTTTGATTAAAGCTGGTCCCAATATCACTGGCATGAACTACAGTCTTACAAGTCTAAAATGAAAAGCTCTAGTATGTTGATAAATAAGTCTTGAAAGAAACACATGGAGTCTAAAGTGAATTTTGTTAAGGGATGTGTACAGATAATTAGGACATTTGTAAGTAAACCACATATTTCTGAATAACTGACCTATACCATAATTTCTCAAAGTGCCAAAGGGAAAAGAGAATTGGAGGAAAAGAGGAGGAGGAGTTGGGGGATTGTATTTGGGATTAATATAATCTTTTAATTACATTAATACAAATAATAGGAAGATTGTTTTAAAATTACATATTCATAGAATAATAAGTTAATCTAGATCAAAAGATTAATGAGAATTAAAGTTTATGGATGTGCTCTAAATGATAAAATTATGCAAATATGGGGCTTGTTTTTAGAAAGATTATTTCCAAAGCATAATTTCCAGGGCAGTGAATTAATCTTATAACAAAAAGGTTTATTTGTATGTCAGGGCACTCTAATGGGTACAAAGATTGCAAGAAGCAAAGCATACTGTGATTCATTTACATTATCAACACTTCCATGCTTCAAAGGGCAAAATAGCCTAAGCACACCTTTAAAGCCGTTAAAATAATCGGATGCACTTTTATAAAAATGGAAAGGTTCACAATATTCATACTGTTGTACAACTGAACACTAGAGTTTCAAACACCCAGGAGGCCAAAGCAGGATGATCTCAAGCTCAAGTCTGTGTTGTGAGATCCCATTTTGAAATAGTGGAGTTATAGAGAGCTCCCCAATTTCCTTAAAATTAATTTGGCAATATGTAGTAAAAATTTTAAAACATCCTAAAACACAGTACGAGAATAAAATCATTGATATAGTTCAAGGTTTATTAACACATTTAAAATGAATGATAAAGTGAAATTGGAAATGATTTGAGTAATTACAAGAGAATGTGTATTTATTGTTTATCCTAATATGTAACATAAAGCAAACATTTCACAGAAGAAATCAGTTCCACACATACGAAACCTTTTTTTATATGAAAAAACACAACCATATTGACAATGTCAGTTCTTAACAAAAATTCATCCATGTGCATTTATGGATTTTTCTAAGGGAAACATTAGAAGCACCATTCCACATGCTATTAACAATAGTTATCTTTTTAAAATAACCCCTTTGTTTTAAAACTTGTTTTCATTTTTAGATTTTATTATTTAATTCTTAAAAATATGAAGCATCTTTTTAAATGTTAGAGTCACTCTACAGTGTCTTTGGGAGGGCATAAAGTCAGAGTTGCTGCTAGGGTTTCTTTTGGTTTGGAAGTTGTACGCTCACTTCACCAGTCAACACTGACTATTTATGCACAACCAGATCCTAGACTGGCCTAGAACTCACAGAGATCTACCTGCCTTTGCCTCCCAAGTGCTGGGGGCTGGGATACATGAATTACTATAATTTTATAAGTAGTCGTTCAACTTAATAAGCTATGGCAGCTTAATAAGCCTTTGGCACTTTTTGTTTGTTTTGGTTTCTTGTTCTTAAATTTTACTTGTTTTCTGTGTAGGAGTATCTGCCCTTCCTGGATGTATGTAGGCTCATGACGGTAGCTGGTACATTTTAGGATCAGAGAGGACATTGGATTGTCTGGAACTGGAGTATATACTGGTTGTGAGCCACCATGTGGGTGTTAGGAACTGGACCTGGGTCCTCGGTAAGGGCAAGACGTGCTCTTGAGCACTGAGCCATCCCTAACTCTTGTGTTTTTGTTTGGTTGGTTGATTGGTGGCTTGGTTTGGTTTTTTGAGACAGTCTCACTGTGTACCACAGACTTGCCTTAGACTCAGGTCTCCCTTCCTTGGCCTCAGGAGTGCTGGAAGCTTAGGCATGTGCTGCCTTGGTTTTCTTTGACACTTTTGAAGTATACATTTTGAAATATACCAACTTTTACAAGTTTTGGAGATTCCTGTTAAGACTGTCATAATGCATTAATAAATGTGTGTGTGCATGCATGTGTGTGTATGTGTGTGTTTGTGTGTGTGCATACATGTGCATGTATATGTGTATATGCATGCATATGTATATATATGTACATGCATGTGTTTGTGTGGGGGTGTGCCTGTGCACATGTGTGTATATATGTGTATTCATGTGTGTGTATGCATGTGTGTGGCATAGGTATACACTCATGTTGGTGTGTGCATAAATGCATATGTGCATGTACATGAGAAAAACAGAGGTTACCATCTTTAGTTATTCTTCATCTTATTTTTAAAATTTTTGTTTTGTTTCACATTTGTCATTTCATTCATCAAAGAGAAAACCGATAAGACATCAAGGCTCACATAAACACAAGTCATGATATATAAATAGGGTTCTATATCACAACTTTTAAGAAAACTTTATGATTATCTAAAACATATTTATAAGACTCAGGTCTTCTTGTTTGTGTAGCAGGTACTTTACCAAGTAAGCTGTCTGTGGCCTGCATTCTTGACTGTTTCAACACAAGCTGTGCGTTGTGTCTCTTACCTATCATATTCTTGAAAAAAAAATTCATCCTACAAGCAGTGCCTCACCTTCAACTACTGTCAGTTTGGTTCTATTCACCACATTAGTGTTAAGAAGGTAAGGTTATACTGTACATTTCTTATGGTTATGATTATGTAAGTAATATACTCACCTTATTATGATAAATAAGAAGAAACTCAAACAGTAAAATTGCTGGCTCTTATTAGGGTTAGATATTAGAATTTGGGAATTTTGACCTTACCTTCTTTTGGTAATTTTCTTAATTTTCTTTAACAATATGAAAAGCCATGTTATTTAAATGAAAAGCCATGTTATTTAAATAAAACTTTAACCTTTATCTTGTTTGAACAAACTACTTTCAACTTACCATCTCTTTAGTCTCAATGAGAATTACTTCAGTGGGTAAACTGTGTCCTCAAGCTTTGGATCAGGATAAAATTTGGTTAAGTATAGCATGATATGGTTAATGAAGTGATTGCTGAGCTAAAACGATACATGATGGAAAGTCAAGTGTGAAGCCCCTTCCTCACACTGTGAATTTTAATGCATTAATAAAGTCTTAATCAATATTTCCTGGTACACACTACACACTTTCCATGGACTCAAGAGTCCCTGGAAATGCCATGCCAGGAGCACCAGCATTAGCATCTCTGGAGTTAACTGATTCACTTCTCCTGAAGGGAGCATAGAGGCTCAAGAGGGGCGCTACCATCACCATGCAGTTACAGTGTGAGCCTTGTGACAGGCGGTGGAATGACATGAACCCCATGTGAGACAAGGCCAGGTACGCTTTGTTGCAACTCATTACTAAGATTGTAGTCTATCCACCATGTCCCGGCAGCTTTCCTGAGCTTAGCACACAATGGAGGACTCCCTTTTTTTAGTACGATTTCCTCTTCTCCACTTGATCTGGGGAGCCTGACCCCTAGTATTCTACCTGGGGAATGTCAGGAAATCCATGGTGAAATTATAGGTTGAACTTCCTGGAATGCCTCTTCATGAAAACGAGGTATCCCCATAACCTTTAAAACCTAAGCCAATGAAACGTTACCCTAAGAAGAACCCCTCCCCCTCTCCAAGGGTCATGCATACAGCCTTTGATTCACCCCAAATGAGGTGTATGGGCACAAGCTGGTTTGTGGACTATCGTCTAAGAGAGCTGTTGTTTAAAAGAGCTGTAACACTGAAATCTTTGGAGGAGACACCCCCTACGGCATTCACTGCTAGGCCGGGATCCCACGGACCCACCAGGCCGGACTTTGCTTCATCCTTTGTCCCGTGGTATGCACGGGTCCAGCTCTGCTCCATCCTTCTCCACCTGGTGTGCAACAGCACCTGGACAACTCAAGGAAAGAAGCAAAAAAAAAAAAAAAAAAAAAAAAAAAAAAAAAAAAAAAAAAAAAAAACCCAAAAAACAAAAAAAAAAACAAACGGAACTACAGTGCTTCTGGAAGAATACAATTGGTAAAAAGCTTGAAAGACAAAAGCAAGTAATAGGAGGGAGGGATTGAGAAAGGCATTATAGCCAGAGAGACAGTCAGTGTGAAGTCAAGAAGATGAGACAGACCGATTGTGACCTGGGGTTCACGAATTTGTGCTTAATTTTCTATGAATGAAGCAGTGAATAAGAGAAATAAGCGAAGGCCAGCTTGTGGAAGTATTTTTAGCCTGGATCTCCAATACGATTTTGTGTATTATGTGCTGAACTTCACAGGAAGTCACTGAAGAATCTTACGTAGGAGAATGACATAATCGAGTTTGCAATGTGATAACCCTGGTGACATTAAGATGAATGTACTGAGCAGGAGCAATGCTAGGGTGTGGGAACAGTGACCATCAGTTAGGCCAAGTGGAGAAGTGGTGTGCTGTCAGTAATGGGAAAGGGCGGGACTGTGGGGATTTGAGGAGAGTGGGAAGACTGTAAGGAGTGGTGTTAAGCTTTTGAGGGCTCTCTTCTTCTGTGCATAGTAATCATAGCTTATAATCCAGCAATCCCAGTTTACAGTCAAAATAATCAAAGGATGGTCTTAAAGAGGTACTGCATCCAAGGTCATTTTGGTACTGCTGGCAAAGTCAGGAGATGAGAGGATTCCAAGGACCACCAGCAGCTCACTGGATGAACGTGGTATTAACCAAGAGCAAGAAGGAAGGATGTCACACCACACTAAAATATGAGAGAACTTTGAGGACTTAGGCTAACTGCAAGCCAGTCACGAAATACACAAAAACTATACTGTTGTATTTAGTAAGACATCTCTAACAGTTCAATGTGCAGAAACAGAAAGTAGGGGTGTTGCGCACAGGTTGTGTGGGGGTGGGAGTGGAAATCGTTTAGTTGGTATGAAGTTTCAGTTTTCTAAAAAATTCAAGGGAAATGTTTTAAAACAATATAAATACGCTCATCACAACTAAACTGTACACATAAAAACAGGGAAGATGGTGCGCCAGTTAGTGTTGTTTGTTTTTTGTCAACACATTCTAGAGTCATCCAGGAAGAAGGAACCTCAGGTGAGAAAATGCCTCCATCAGACTGCCCTGTAGGCAAGTCTGTATGGCATTTCCTTGATTAGCATTGGTGTAGGAGAGACCAACCCACTATGGGTGGTGCCATCCCTAGGCAGGTGGTCCTGGGATTTATAGGAAAGGAAGATAAATATGAGCCACGAGGAACAAGTCAGTAAGCAGCACTCCTCCATGTACCTCTGTGCTTCAGCTCCTACCTCCATGTTCCTGCCCTGCTTGGGTTCCTGCCTTGGCTTCCCTTAGAAACAGATTATGACTGAGAAATATAAACAAAACAAAACAAAAATTCCCTTTCCTCCCCTAAGCTGATGTACATCATGGTCTTTGTCACAGCAAAGGAGGACAGATAATAAATTTTGTGTGAGTTCAAGTATTTTTCCATAATTAAAAAAAATATGCAAAAGGCAAAATTGTTCATGTTAGATGTGGGAGATAGAAAGTTGGGGAAATATATGTTAATGTAGAGGATATTGGCTTGGGCAGGACTTAACCATATAAATAGAAAGTGACTGGGTATGAAGAAGAACTTGCCATGGAGTTTATTGTAGATACTAGGGTACATCTCACAACCTCCTGTTTGCCCAAATGCTTTCTGTCCTGCAGGGGTACATGGCTTCCATGTTGCTAGCTAGGCTCCCTGCTCAGAAAGCATACTCACTTTTCTACCCCCAAGTGTTTCTCATCAAGTCTGGCGTTATCAAGGAGCACATGGGTGCATCCTACATGTAGGAGGAAATGGAGTTGATAGGTCATGCTTTGACCTCTCGTTCTCCTATGAGTCAGTTGTTGAGGTAGTTTCTATATAGTGCCCTGAGGTATTCGCAGGGTATCTGAGTCTTAGATGCTAATTCTGGGAGCCACCTCTACAGTCTCTCTCTCTCTCTCTCTCTCTCTCTCTCTCTCTCTCTCTCTCTCTCTCTCTCACACACACACACACACACACACACACACACACACACTCATGGACACAGACATGGACACGGACAATGGACACTATGCCTCATCCCTTTCTTCTTCCAGTGAATTCATGGTGACAAGATACAGCTCTTGTCAGATTCTTTTCAGAGACTCTTCTGTGTTTGCAAGCTTCCCATCTTGGGTGAGCAGTGGAATCTTCTCCGCCTTCCTTGTACTTTTATTCTATTAAAATGCAAAACAGAGGGTTTCAGAGAGAAAGTGAATAAACATAATAAAAACGTGTTTGACTGTGTTGGATTTTCCTCTTTCTATGAGTTTGCCCCTGTAGCAGATAGGTGGGTTTCTGTGCTGGTTCACGGCTGTAGGACCCCTTCCTGCCCAGGTGTCACATCGTATTTGATGCATGAAGTCAGAAATGGGATTGAAATCTGGAGAAATCCAGGATCTTTGGCACTTTTCCAAAGGCTAAAGGAAATGAAAAGTGTTTGCAAGCTGAGAGAAAATTGTTCTTAAAAACATGAAATCAAAATTCTGTTCTCAAAGAATGACAGATTTAGAGAATGCAGGGATGACTCCTCTAGCCCTCAGGAGGGTTCTCCCTTCACTGTCAGTGTCGGCGATCACATTTTCTGGTGGTCATCTTCCTATGAGCACAAGAAGCTCAGATGCCAGGAGTCATTGTCACATGTTTCTCGTCTCAGATGTATGTCTAATTCCTCTTGCCTTTTCTTAAAAACAAAACTTCCCCCTTTTATTAAGTACAGAGGACTTATTACTTTGACTTCAGCTTAAAGAGGGTCATTGGACACTGAACATCATTTAAAGGAAGTGAATTCAAAGAAATTTTTTTCTTAAATCAGTAGTACTTTAAAGCATGAAAGACACAAAATCCCTTACAATTGTTGCTGTAAAAGATCGAGAACATCGCGTGTGCTCTCTTACATTAATTTCCAAGGAAATAGAGTCACATTCTTCTAGGGTTACATAGAAAGCTGCAGGCCAATAACCACCCTCCTTGGGACCATAGTATACTCTTTCTCCCATTTCAGGCAGTTTGATCGAAGCAGAGTATAATATTGTTGAAGCCTGAGATCAGAAACTATCTCATTTATTCAGTTGTGGCATAAGAATGAAAATTTGGTAGTACATATTTAAGAACCTCTGATTACTGCCTTGGCCTGTTCCTGGAGATTAAGTGTATAAAAAGTTCATGATCTTTGAGTCTGCTTATCTCTAGAAAACTTGATGAACTCACCCACTTTGCACAAACCCACACATGGAAGTGCATAGCCACATATACCTTGCTCTTGAGTGCTCCTGTTGTATGTCCTGTTGCCCATCCCTGTTGGCCTACCGTGTCGCAAAGCTATGTGAAATCAAACTTTGTAAACATCTGAGTGTCTGTCTTGCAATATTTCAAGCTCAGACATACGTTTAAAATTTAAATTTTTGAGAATTTTATACATGCTTATGCTGTACTTTGTTCTATCACCCATTCACGCCCCTCAAATTTCTCCCCTATTCCTCCTAGTTTCTGTCCCAACTTCATAGACTTTTCTTTTAAACCTCCGGAGTCTATCTAGTGCTATACCATATGCACGAGCATAGGACCACTTCCCGGAACATGGGGTAATTTCTGAGAGGCAACATCCCTGACTTTCCCTCCTCCGGTACCAACCATTACCAAAGCTTCCGAGTTAGGGGTGTGACTTCATGAACTCTCCCAATCCATGCTAAGATTTTGGTGGACATAGTTTAGTGTAGGTCATGCGCACGCTAGTCACAGCCATTGAGTTCAGAGTGCATTGGTCCTATCGTGTCCTGTTGGCCCACGGCTGTCCGGGTAATATCTCTGGCAGCCTTCTTTTAATGAGGCAGCCTAGCTTAGATTTATTGCCCAATATAAACTACGAAAAGTCATCTGACTCCAGGTGAATTGATGAAGCAGTAAGCTCGTACCAAAACAACAACAACAACAACAACAACAACAATAAATTTCACATTGGCTTCATTCTGTCATGATGATAGGCTTTGCTGCCGGGTCTCTGTCCTCACCCCGACTCCTAGTTCCCCAACCCTGACTCCCGTGCCCCTGACTCTCAATTCACACAGACTTTGACTGATCACTGGAGGAAATGTAGCTGAGTTTGATATTTAAAAAAAAAAAAAAATCTGTCTATTTTAGTCCAGTGCTTGAAGAAGACATCAGAGCAAATATGTTTTGTGGGGAGACCAGCGGTGCCCACCACACACTCGGTCTGCTTCTTCACTTAGCTGTGTGGGGAGATAGCATTAAGAAAACTGTGAAGAAAAACTTCTGTTTGGACACAACAAATGGAGATTTTTTTAAAAGATGGAAACCTTTGAAAATACAACACAGGAGGACCTAATCTAGATATGGGGTGAGTCTGGAAACGCTTCTTAGAAAGAAGATTTTAAACGGAAATAGTGAAATGAAGAAGAAGCAAAGGAAAATGTGTTGTTTGGGAAGGGTTCATTTTAAAACTCAGAAAGCCAATCCATTCCCCTAATTTTTCCTTACAGTTTGTGTTTCTCACAATTTCCATGAAGGATCAAATCTCACATGGCTTCTCCTCAAATTGCATATTTATCATTTTTATTTAGGATTAGTGTGTGAGTGGCTAATGGGGTCGGGGAGGCACTGGTGGCATGGCGCATGCGTAGAGGTCAAGGGTCACACCATCTGTCCCTCCTCTTACCTTACTGCTTCCAGATAATTAAACTGAAGCTTCAGTACTCGAAGCACGTCACGCATGTCTTTATCTAGGTATCTCCCCGGCCTTACACATCTATAGCAGACTAAAAATAAATTAAGTCTCGGCTATAGTGATTATTACATAACCATGTCTTCATCAGAACTCAGTTAAGTGCACTTCAGAGGATGAGTTTTACCACATGGATGTTAAAAAAAAAAAAAAAGAAATCAAAATGCAAATTAACTGTGCCTCTGGCTACTTCCATCGGGTTCCTCTCTGAGCTTCACACTGAAAGTGGCATGGAGGTGAAAGCGGAACTGTGAGCATCTCGTAAACCCTAGTCTACACACACACACACACACACACACACACACACACACATGCACACACACACTCACACACACACGCACACATGCACGCACGCACTCACACACACACACAAACACACACACATTCACATACACACACATGCACACACACAGACACACACACATGCACACACGCACACACACATATACACACATGCATACACACGCACGCACACACTCACATACGCACACACACATTCACATACACTCATACACACATACACACACATGCTCACACATACATACATATATACACACATGTACGCACACACACATACATACACATATTCTCACACACACATACACACACTCACACACATATACACACATGCACACATATACACCCACACACACGTACACACACTCACACACAGGCCCACACAGGCCCACACACATACATACACATGCTCACATCACATACACACATACACACACACAAACACACACTCACACATGGAAACACACATACACACACACGCACACATATACACACTCACACATACACACATACATGCACATGCACACACACACAGGAATGGAATAGCCTCTCTTGTTTTGATTCGTGAATTCCTTTATATTTTTAACCCAAGTAGGTTTCTGTGATGTGCTTTCAGTATGTAGTCAGGCCAGGGAAATACCCAGACAGAAGTATGCTTTGTAACTTACTGATTTGACAAATGGAGTGTCATTGTAAGGCTTTATTCTGGCACCACATGACAGGTGCCTTTGTTATCTGGAAAGAGATACAGCTCCCCTCGCGGAGAACACATGATGTAGGCAACTGAACATCATCACTCCAGTAACAGGAAGGCTCGGGAGATCATTTCATAACCTTTAAGACTCTGGTATGATTGTTGTTAAATTGGAGGGCTGTCATGTCTCTACACATCATCTGGTGCTATTACCTCTGATATTTATGTCAAAAGAAATCCCTTGCAAGTTTTACAACTCCAGTTGAATTGCATTTTCTTTACAGAATTGAAGCCATCTAACTTAGAAAGGGAAAGCCGGTTTAAAATGTGGTCTTCCACTGCCTGGAAAGGATTCCCTGTCCCTTCTGGTACACAGGGTGGGCAGTACTGATTCACAGGCTCCATCATTCTCATGTGAACAATACAGCAAGGCAGGCCTGGCTGCTGTCTCTACTTTACAAAGGAGGAAGACAAGGCTTTTAGAGAGCTTAGGTTGCTTGCTTGCTGCATGCTGGAGAGCCAGGAACTTGGAGAGGAAGACCTATCTTAGAGTTTGTGTGCTTCCTGATCCCAGGCTGGTGAGAAGACATCATAGGACAGTTCCTCTGGACAGTCTTTAATATTTATTATTATTATTATTATTATTATTATTTAGTGTTTTTGCAGTCTAGTCCTTATCCATCTCCTGGTCTACCCTCTAACTGTTTCTCATCCCATTTTTCCTGATCCCCACACCCCGTCTACAAGAGGATGTTTCCACCTCCATACTCCCACCCTACCAGACCTCCCTACTCCCTGGGGCCTCAAGTCTCTCAAGGGTTAGGTGCATCTTCTCTCACTGAGGCCAGACAAGGCGATCCTCTGCAGTATATGTGTCAGGGGCCTCATATCAGCTAGCATATATTGCCTGGTTGGTGGCTCCGTGTCTGAGAGATCCCAGGGATTCCAGGTTAGTTGAGACTGCTGTTCTTCTATTGGGGTCACCCTCCTCCTATACTTTTTCTAGCTTTTTCCTAATTTAACCGCAGGGGTCCCAGCTTTTGTCCATTAGTTTGGTGTATCTGCCTCTGACTCTTTCAGCTGCTTGTTGGGCCTCTCAGAGGGCAGTCATGCTAGGCTCCTGTCTGTAAGCACACCATAGCATCAGTAACCATGTCATGCACTGGAGCCTCCCCTTGAGCTGGATCCCCATTTGAGCCAGTCACTGGACCTCCTTTCCCTCAGCCTTCTCTCCATGTTTGTTCCTGTGGTTCTTTTAGACAGGAACTATAATGCTTATGTGTGTGCTGATTTCTTCTTGCTGGAGGATCACATCTTGAGTCAGCTCTGGTTAGTACCCAAGTCCCATGCCCCTTCCATTTTCATGGACCAGGAGTTACTGTGATTTTGTTGAAGGAGCTATAAGCAAAGACCCCTTAAGGCTTTGCTTGGTTAACAATCCTGGCAGGGATGGCAGTATATTACATGTCAGAGAGTTACAAAGGCAGGATGTAAATGTTTTCTCCTAATGTTATCAATAATCAGAGAGGTAACAGAAATTCTTATTAATAATTTCAAATGACCAGTGTTTAAACCAATCTTTAATGCTGACATAAATCTTTCCTCTAATTCTCGTCTTAGCTCTTTTTGTTTGTAAGCAGTTTGATGCTACCGACAGCCTTGCCCAGCATGATTCTTTTCCTTAAAACACATTGACCTTTCAAATTTCTAACGTGAATATGTTCGTTTTCTTTTTACTAAACATGCCCATTATGGTAGGCATACAGTGGTGGGTAACATCTGTCCAAACAAACCCCAAGCCATATCAAATAGTGTGGTAAAGAATCCTAAAATACTTTGCAAACATATATGAGTAAAATTCTTTTTTTTAAGATTTATTTTTATGTGTATGAGTACACTGTAGCTGTACTCATACATGATGGCCGTGAGCCATCATGTGTGTGGCTGCTGTTGATCTCAGGACCTCTGCCAGCCCCATCTAGCTCTGGCACCGCTTGCTCAGGCATAATATACTGCAGCTGTCTTCAGACACACCAGAAGAGGGCGTCCGATCTCATTACAGGTGGTTGTGAGCCACGGTGTGGTTGCTGGGATCCGAACTCAGGAACTCTGGAAGAGCAGTCAGTGCTCTTACCCTCTGAGCCATATCACCAGCCCCTGAGTAAAATTCTTTAAGCTTCAAATTTGTTTCCTGGTTTTTAATTGATAGAGAAACTGATATGGAAATGAATGAAGATTTATTCATCTCTAGCAATTTACATGAAGTTACTCAGTTCAGTCGTGAGGTTTTCTATTTGTAAACTACCATGGCACCAGAGTGCTTGCTGTAAGATATTCTAACATGGAGACCTGAGGCAAAAGCCCTCTTTTTAAAGAGTAGGCAGATGTCCCTCCAGGGGCCCACACACTGCAAACCCCGCAGCTGCTGGAGGCTTTTGACAGAGAAGAGATGCGGTCACTTGTGACTCTTACATAACTGCAGCAACAGAAACTGATGCTGTTGAAGACACTGGAAAGCACACGTGAGCCTTTGCAGCCATCACCTTCTTTCCTTGGGTGTTTTCCTCTGGGATAAAGGCAGCTACATCCCTCTCATGTTCACTGGAATTGCCTTTAGCCCATCAACTGCCTGGCAGGCTGCATAGGCTTGTAAAAAGATGCTAGATCATCTCCTTCTACTGTAAATCATGATGTTCAGAATCATTAATCTTATTTTATTGTCTGTACTTCTCCAAGTCAGATGAATTAATTAAAACCTTTTTATCATTAGACCTATGCTTTTTGTTTGTTTGTTTGTTTGTTTTGCTTTGTTTTTCGAGACAGGGTTTCTCTGTATAGTCCTGGCTGTCCTGGAACTCACTCTGTGGACCAGGCTGGCCTTGAACTCAGAAATCTGCCTGTCTCTGCCTCCCAAGTGCTGGGATTACAGGTGTATGCCACCACTGCCCGGCAGACTTATGCTTTTTGTATATTAGGTAACTAGGTTATTTAGACATATTTTATAAAAAATTATATTTGTTCAGTGATATTTCATATTCACTGTAACACTTATGCTCTCATTTTCTGCTAAAAAAAAAAAAAGACAACAAGATAAATTTCCCCAATTTGGCAGAGAAGGAGCATTAAGTTCTTAGTTTTGATAGAAGCTAGTAAGTTACTGTGCGTTCATGTGTTGGGGTGGGTCCTAGGATTGGTTCCTATTATCAACTCTTTATTTTTAAAGCACTGTGGACTTCCATTCTGTGCTCTTATTTCTTTGCTTTGCTTTTGTGTAGGTAGCCCAAAGAGCCAGGCACATCATCACATTGTCCCTGTCCTCTGTGTCCAACTGTGTTGGATGCTCCAGTGAAATTCCCACAGGGAGTGAGATCTCATAGGCTTACGTGATGTTAAGTGTGTGTGCGTAAGAGCAGGAGGGAGTGCTCCAGGTGTCTCTACTTCTCATGTTCCTGTCACAGATAGATACCTGCTCCATTTACCCGGTAGGTAGAAGTGAAGAGAATTTTCCCAACTTTCCCAAAGCAGCACCATTTGGACCATTTGTCACATTCAAATACAATAGCATGAAATTTGTCACATTCAAATACAATACCAGGAAATGGGATGCCTGGCAGGTCTCCTGGGACGTAAGTGGAAGCACTTCAGAATCGGATGTTCCGGCATGACCCAGTAGAGTTTGTTTACACACTCCACACACTAATTGGGTACCCACAGTGTGTCAAGTATGATTTGTGTACATGATCTAACTTGGGACAGAGGAAACACTCCAATTTCCATCGAGCTTACACACTAAGCAACAGATTGGAACAGATAGTTCTCACATACTGAACTTCTCCTACAGCAGCTTAGAAAGGTGATACATTGCCACAAAGATTCAAAAACCTAGCAAAAGCCTAGCTTTTGGGACAGACTCCTGAGCTTGCACCTCAGCCTTCCAGACCACTGCTCTTTGTGTCTCACGTGTGTTAGTGACCTACAAGAAACAAGAAGATGGCTCCTGTTTCTGTGAGCATTTTTTGTGAGCATTCGATGAATTAGTACCTGGCCAGAATGCTTGACTTAGAGCACAGTCTTTGTAACCGTCTGTGAAAATAAAAACAATTGCTGTCCGGGAAAGAACCAGAAAGAAGCATAGATTTCACAAAGGGTTTGTATACAGACTTGCTCAGATTTGAGAAGCAAACATCTGAGGTAAGAACTGGAGAAGTGAAGGAGTTAACCAGACACCTATACTGGAAAGCTCAACCTCAGGGGAGGAAGCAGCCCTGGAGGCCATCTGGAGATAAGGAGGCAGTTGCTGAGTTGGAAGAATTGAGGGGAAGCCAGTGTGGCCTCATCAGGTTGGGCCTTGAAGGTCATTGATGACACTTGATCTTTTATTTTGGATGGAAATGATAAGTGATGGGGAGTTTTAAGAAGGAGGGTGTTCTAAAACTGATGGTAATGTTTTAAAAGATTACTTAGCTATGATGAGATCAAATTGTGATTGCTCAGATCCCAAAGCAAGGAGACCTGAGATTGCAAACATCCATGTCCTGTGTGTGAGAGGTGATGGTTGCTTTTATTCTGTCTGTGTGCAATGGGGAGGCTAAGGGGGATTTACGTCCAAGCTACATTTTATAGATTAAAAAAGATTCTTGATAAATTGAATATGGAACATGCAAGAAAAGAAAACCCAGAATGAACCCAAGAGTAAAATCCTCTAAACAATTCTTCTGTCTTCCCTCCTTTCTGTGTGCAATATTTTTAACCTACCTTAAATTTCCCTTTGGAGTAAAGTACAAAGAGCCATCTGAGAGTAGGAAGGGCCACGGTGCAAGGAGAAGATCTTGGTGTTATGAGAGACAATAGGGCAGAGACAGGAAGCACATCCATCTAGGGGAGGAAGACAGGCTGGCAGCTCCTCCCAGAGAGCATCCAACTCGAATAGGTACAGAAGGATCCTTAAGAGACCCAGCTGTGTGGGCAGTCTTTCACAGCATGGGGCAGGCTCCAGAAATTTCTGTGGGTCAGTATGAATTTCTATACATACTGAGGCTGGGGAAGAAAAGGCTAGGACATCTGAGAGTGAACAGAGGTGCTGAAATCTCTTTGGAAAAGAAAAACCGTGAGCTATTTATTTTTGTTTATTCTCATTCCTTGCTCTTTGCTCCATTCTGATCCCTTCCTTCTCCTTATGAGGATACAAGCTGTTGTCAATATCTAACCCGTCCAGGAAATACTGATTACTTAAGGGATTGATTATGGTCTTTACAGTGATGTCTAGTACAGTATATTTAACTGTCCCTTGAAGCACCAGTCCAGTGCCACCAGCTCCCTCAGAACGCTCCTTTTCTGGACTTCTATACAGAACAAATTTGCTGGGCTTTCCTGTTAATATCATTGCTTCCTTTCCTTTCATACCCTTCCTTCTACTCACATCAGGTGGATCATCACCCACAAAATCGTGCCTACCTGCTAAACTAGAGCCTCCTTTCAAAAAGACTTCTCCTGGACTACACAGATGTTACAGCCCCAGGCTGCATTTCTCTGGGGTAGACAGAGGAAGGCCAACAAACTCATGGACATCTTCTGTTAGAAGTCAGTAAGCTGCCATCTGCCCCTCCCGGGGCCCTAGGCAGTTGCTCATCCTTTCTTCTGACAATTGCAAAGGTTTCCAAGACCCTGTGACAGCACTGAGTGGCTCTCCTAACAGGTGTTCCTCTGAATAACCAGACAACAGGTGTTATCCTGGAATGGTCTGGCAGCAGCCAAGGTATCTGGAATAGAAAACACAGTTCATTTTTGAAAATGATTACTATAATTAAGACCTATGGTAATGCAAATGATGAACACACACACACACACACACACACACACGAATGCATCATATTCACCCAAATCCTTGGGCCACTTGGTTAAGGAAATGATAGAGAATAAATTAGTCAGCGTTACAATATACTTTCAAATGTTAAAAGTTATTACTTTTTGGGGGGATAGCTTTAAACAGTTATTCAGTATCACTGAAAAACATTTCCCATAAGGACCCCACCCAGGATTTGCTTTCAACGGTGTAGAGCAGGAAAAGTGAAACACTGGGTGCTAATGAGAGCATCACAGTTCTCTCAGGAGCGACTGTTACCACACCAGGTTTTACTGTGTATCCTCTGCTCACCCCAGGAACTGCTTCACTCATAAGCAATAAAATAAAAATTTTGATTCTTGAGGGGCATGTCTTGTCTGCTCCTTACTTCTTTCTTTCAGAATCATGCAGAAACCTCCAAGGCAGGGCAGCCGGAATGATTTACAAAAGGTAACACACCTCCCCCATCTCCCCTCCTCCCTCCCTCTTCCTTCTCTTCATGAGACAGGATTTTGCCATGTTGCCCAGGCCAGTCTCCAACTCCTGGGTTCCACGTGATCCACCTCCTCACCAAGCAGAAACTGCAGGCAAGCCTTACTGACTACTGTGCCCAGAACTCCTTTTTTTTTTCTTCCTCCCTCCCTCTCCTCCATCCCCCTCTCCAATTTCCCTCCACCTCCTCCTTTCCATTTCCCCCCTCCCCTCCTCGCTTCCCCTGGTCTCTCATCCATGAGCTAGGCTATGAAGGCTGGAAGGAATGGAAAACAAATGTATCAGACCCAGGCACAAATTATAGCAACATGATTTTCTGGTTGCATATCTATGGTCATAATAATCAAACTGATTCACGTAGGTTAGACCTGTGTTCTACTCTTTAGATTTCTTAGTTTGCAAGTGTGAGGAATGAGGACATTGGGTAGAGTTCAATTCCAGCTAGTATATACTATGGGTTATCAATAATTTCCACACCACTTTGAATAAACAGTGTGGACTTTTAAATTAGCTATTGCCTAGTTAAGAAAGAGTGGCTTGAAGAAACCAGGACTGGCCAAGTAATCCTCCTTATAGAAAATGCAGCAGAAGGGTGTCTTCCTTCCTTCTCTCCTCCCCTCCCTCCTTCCTTCCCTCCTCCCCTCCCTCCCTCTTTCCTTCTTTCCTCTCTTTTCTTTCTTTTAGTTTTTTTTTAGCAACTTTTGGCTCAGCCAAAGTCACCTTTTCAACTTCTAAAAGAAAGTATGCAACAACTCTTTCTCTAGAGTGTTTTGCCTAAACCAGGTACAAGGTGCATACCCATGACTGGAGAGACAGTGTCAGGTAGATCTCTGAGTGAGTTCAAGGTTAGCCCTGTCTACATAGAGAATTCTAGGTCAGCTAGGGCTACACAGTGAGACCCTGTTTCAATAAACAAACAAATATTATGTATTCATTTTTCTTGAAAGAACAAAAACTACCATCAAGAGCCGGGTGGTGGTGGCGCACGATCAAACCAAACCAAACTTAAACAAATATCCACATGCTATTGTTGACAGCATCTTTCAAAGTTTGTATACACTCTCCAGATTGTTCCATGGCCACCATGGCTTCCTCCTTCCTGATCTCATGGAAAAAAATCTACCACCTGAGTGCACACACCTAATTTGAGAAGGCATCTTCAGAGTCCCTCTCCGAATGAAGCCTTTGGGTGCGATGGTGAAGAGACAACATTGTGAGATTTGTGAGATAGGCAGTCTCCTGCCAGCAGGTGATACCTCAGCCTTTCTCTTCTTCCTATCCCCTCCCCCATCTTCCTTAATACTTCCCTATCTGCCATGGCTTGCCTTTCTGGATACAAATAAACTATTCAGAGTGCTAGATGGACCTATCTGAAGAGCAGACCTGATTTTCTTCCCTCTCCTTCTTCACAGATGGAAAAAGCCTATGATCTCCCATCCAGTGTCCCACTGTAACCTGCTGAGACTGGAGACACCCCACTCACCCCGTGTGCACACAATGTGTTTTCTGACATAATTAGGAGTAGATAGTGCCTGTAACAACAATCTGTCACCTACTGCTATTCTCTGTGGACCTTGCACAGGGTTGCAGAGGGCTCTGTATTGAAGGAGGGAGGGCTTGAGGTAAACTGAAAGTTATGACTTTGGCATCCATGTGTAAAAAAATCCTCCGAACATCTCATCTTCTACTGCTGACCATCTAATACTTTTAAAATAGTTATTTCCCTACTGTTAGATCTTGTCCTCTGAGCTAATTTGGCAGTGTTTGGGGGTAATCAGTCCATGAATTTATGCAGAAGCTCAAACATGAGCAGTCACTAGGTTAGTTCAAAAGCCAAGGGACTGAGCTATACAGCTGGCTTCACTGAGTTCATTCGGGTTACAGAAGGTCTCTTTACATCTGATGCCACAAATGTCGAAGAGGGCAGTGACCAATTCCAACTATCACCCTCTTTGTAGAGAGACCAATGGACCTCTTCAGCTCTCCTTGGCTGTCTTCTCCCACCAAAGGCCCTCCCCACCCTTCTCAACCTGTTCAGCCTGCTCCTGTAGCCATAGGCAATTTTACTGCTCTGGTGGCTGCCAACTTGGCTGGTGGGAAGCCAGACCTGGAGGTGATTGACGGTCGGTCGTGGCAACAGCATGGTCTGAGGGCCGTACAGGTCAGCTCTAACTCTTCCCACAAGACAACCATGTTGCTTTTTGTCTTCAGCTGTTTTTAACAAGAGTATAGGAGATTGGATGGCTTAGAAAACATGTAAGTGAGCGACATAGTCTCAGAGTATGGGAAGTCTAAGATCAAGGTACCTTATGGCAAGCCTCTTACTTTCTTACATGGTGGCAGGGGTGGGGAGGGAACCAGGTATTTCCTATCCCTTTTTATAAGAACACTGATTCATGAGAAATCCATCCCCAGGGCCCACTTACTCCTCAGAGCACCATTACCAAATACCATGACGCTGGAATTTAGAGTTTCAGTGTGAACTTTGAGACAACATACATGTGAAGTCCACAGCAAACTTCCTGAAAATTTGTACGGCATCCCTGAAAACCTGGTTAGCAAAGCATGATGCACATTGTTATATGGGCACAGCCTCTCTGAGTAAGGAAGGGAGACAGGAATGGTGGGAGCCACACAGCCCTTTAGAACCAGAGTTAAGACAGCTTTCGTAGGAAAAAAAATTCTGATTGGCTCCTCATATTAAGAGAGGCCTTACCTTCCAATTTTATGAGTCACAGACCCTCAAACATACAAACCTCACTGAGCACAGGCCTCTCCAGGAGCAGAGGCTTGGCTCAGGTGAAGATTTGGGGCTAAAGTCTTGGTAAGGTTCTGGCACTGGAATCTGCTTCCAGGTGGGAGGGCCTCTAGGATGGCTTGCATTGCCCTGGGTGATGCTCCCTAAGACATTATCTGCATCCTTGCCTGCATCCTGGTCCTAGCATGATGCACATTTAGGAGGGATGCGATGCCTCAGCAAAGCTAGGCCTTGGCTTACAATCAGTGCCAGGTCATTAACAGCAAACCTGTTCCTTAGGTAAAAGGAAGCTCTCACCTGAACCTCTGTCTTCTTAGGCTTCGGGGGTCAAAGCTGAGGATAGGACACTGTGTGCTCCTTTCAGACAATTTCTGGGGCTAGACACTAGATCAATGATGTAGCTGATATTCTTCTCAAATAGGAGAGGCCTGGAAGGGTCCAGATGCTATGGTCAAGGAAAAGGGGATCTGAGGCGTTGGGGCTTCCAAATGTGAGGTTTAAATCAATAAAATGAGCAAGTGAGCCTGAAGAAACAGGACCGTAAAAGGCCACCATGATGGGATGGAGCCCAACAGACTGCACATGCCTAGCCTGGAGCCTAGGTGATTGGAAGTATCAATCAGCCTCCTGAGCTTTTTACTGCTCTGTGAGGCAGCAATGAGTACATGCACACCGCTCTTCTAGAACGACTAGCTTTACAATGCAGACAGCTAAGAGCATGGGCTTTTTCCAGGTCCAGCTTCTCAGCTCTGAGAGACTGGGAAGTAGGGAATGACGCCATGGTGTTGGCTATGGCCACAGGCTTTTAGGAACTGTGTCCAGGTTTCAGTGGCTCATAAGTAGCAAGTATGGGACTATCCTCAGCAGGGGACCTAGGATGATTGCCTTTTAGAGAGAATGTGGTACAGAGTCACACCCATTTTGGGACCAGCCAAGATGTGGAAAGGAGAGATTTTTGCCTCCAAAAGTGAATTTTCTCTGAGCCCAGCTCTGGCTGAGACCAGCTAGTCATGTGTGAGAAAAGATGTGAACACTGAAGGCATGCACAGCACTGGTGTGTGGACCATTAGCTGAGCTGGCTTGGTCATTCAGTTCACTAGCTCACTGGCAGGTGGTAGGCATGCTGTTATTGTCTCAGGTCCTCTGGCTCAGTTTTTCAGCCCCATCCCACCCCTTAAACAAACACAATTCCAGTTTAACAGTGTTTCATAAATATTAAATTAGTGGCAATTTCTCTACGTGCTTAGATGCGGCAACGGGGGTAGAGTACATGGACACACTTTCGCCTTCCGAGAAGAGAGCTAAGTTGCTTTGCCAAATTTAATCACTTCCCAAAATCAGCTGGGGTTTGTCTCTCTTTCATGAGCCCCGCCCAAACTCTTGAATACCAGAAAAAGTTCATCTTGCCAGGCCCTGAACGGAGACAGACTAAAGCCTGAGCAGGTCATAGCCATCCTAGGTCACCCTTAATGAGGATTTGACTTTCAACTTGGTTCTTACCAGGGGCAAGAGTCACACAGAGACACTGCTCAAACAGAGCTCAAAGAGTAAAAAACGTCAGGAGGCTGAATTTCAGTCTTAGAAAGCTCCCAGAGTCCTCTGCTTCCCCTCCCCCCTGCAGCACGTGGGATGGTCAGACACCTAAGGAAGAAGTTACCCAGCTGCTCCTTCCATAGACACCATAGGATGGGAGCTGGTGACCCAAGTTAGTCATAGGCAGAGGATTGTATGTCACTTGAGAGTCTTGCTGATGTCATCCAGAGACACCAACAGTGGCCTAAACCATGTGAGACTAAGGCTTTCCTTTTCAGAAGGCATATACAGAATCTCAGCATGCTAAATTCATCCACCCTGGAAGGAGTGACTATTCAAATGGACCTTTTGAAAGGAACCTGGTGCTGTCCTTAAAATTCAGGGCTGTTCCATGAGAGATCTGCACTGCAGAGAACATCAGGGGTACCAAGCCTCATGTCATCCTCTTTTGTGTAGGGCACTCCTTTCCCTCCCTTTGGTGATGTCCCTGTGTTGATCAGGCTGTCTGTTGTAAAGCTGCCTTGCTGTTTCCTCTGCTGTCCCTTGTCCACGGAAGATTTGCAATTCTGAAAACAAATCTACATCTGTTTTTATAGCTTTTCATTATGAAGATAGGAAATCTGAAGCAGATACTCAGTCATGAATAAAGTCATGTCTTAACATCAAGCATGATTGATGTGAGTTGACCCCATTGGCTGGCTTCATTGACTTTTCATTTAAATGACCAATGAGTGATATATCATAGCGTGTAGTTTAAAGTTTCAAATATGTTTTCAGACAGAACTATTCCAAGAATGCAAGTCAGGTATATTTCTCAGATAAATAACAGCCATAACATTGCATACAGGGAAATTCTCTCTTCTCAGGTTTCCCTAGGTTGAGATTCAGGGGCCTGCCATTAATCATTCTGTGGGGTTGGTCCTCCAGTCAATGGAAGTTGAAGGGAGCTGTTGGTTAATTCCTCCAGGCAAAAGATCATGGGGTCAGAGAGGACAACTAGACAGTCCTGGTGTTCAGACTCAATTCATCCTTGCCTGGAGTTCAAGTGTGTTTGTGTGTTTGTGTGTGTGTGTGTGTGTGTGTGTGTGTGTTCGAGGATGTTCACCTATTCCAACACAGACACAGGTTTTCCTGAAGAAAAAGCTGGGCACATCGTGCATCAACAGAGTTTCTTAGAGGGCAGCCTGAGTCCTGGCATAATGATTCTGGGTAGCTTTTTAATGGAGAAATAAACACACACCTTAGTTCTTCAATAAATCAATAACAGCAAGAAACCAGTCTTCTCTCCTACCTGGGCCATCTCAAAGCCTTCCCAAGTTTTGCTGCCAATCAGTTTTTGGTTCCCTTCGGAAAGTGGTCCCAGGCTCCAGATGGCAAGAGCCAGCAATCTGGAATGCGGGTGCTGGGTGAAGAGTGAGTTGCCTGGGACACATGTGACCACAGAGGACGGGAACCCATGCCCACGTTGCAGTCCGTCCGTGCCCCTTGCGTGGAGAGCGGCGCGCGCGGAGCCGATTGCCGAGCCTCTGGCTCGGGCAGGGGATGGGGTGACCGGGTGGCTCTTGAGAACCGCTGGGTTGCGTGGCCAGTGCATGGTCGCAGCCAGCGTCCTGGGGGTAGCTTCTGAGGGCAAGACACCTCCTCCTACTCCCGGGATCGTATCTCCCTCCTCCTTCACACCCCCGCCCCCGGGACCGCGGCGCTCCCTCCCCGTACCGGCCAGTGTGTACACAAAGCGGCGGGTGAGGGGAAGCTTCGCAGGCGTGCACGGAGCAGTGAGATCACTGGCGTTATAAATATCCCGGTGCCAGCGCCGAGATCCGCTCGGGTGGCCTCTCTCTCTCTCTCCCTCTCCCTCTTTTTCTCTCTCTCTCCCCCTCTCCCTCTCCCTTCCCCGAGGCTATGTCCACCCAGTGCGGCGAGGGAGGCAGCGCCAGAGGCACGCAGCCGCGCGGGGGCTACGGAGCCCGGAGCCAGCCCTGCAAGATGCACTTAGGACCCCCGCGGCCGGAAGAATGAGCCTGTCCTTGCTCTTCCTCTTCTTCTGCAGCCACCTGATCCTCAGCGCTTGGGCTCACGGGGAGAAGCGTCTCACTCCCGAAGGGCAACCCGCGCCTCCTAAGAACCCGGGAGACTCCAGCGGCAGCCGGAGCAGAAGTAGCGCGACGTTTTCTTCGTCTTCTGCCTCCTCCCCAGTCGCAGCTTCTCCGGGCAGCCAAGGAAGCGGCTCGGAGCATAGCAGTTTCCAGTGGAGCCCTTCGGGGCGCCCGGACCGGCAGCCTGTACTGCAGAGTGGGCATCGGTTTCCATCTGCAGATCTACCCGGATGGCAAAGTCAATGGCTCCCACGAAGCCAGTGTGTTAAGTAAGTTGCTCACTCTCTGACAAAACCTGTTCTGGGAGGGACGGTCAGTATTCCTTTGGGCCACAGGGTACCTCTAGGAGCCCTAGGATCTGGGACTCAGCTGGTTCTGGAAATAGTCCGGTAGGGTTTCGTGGAGATGCTTCTACTCCGGGCGAGCAGACGCACCCTTCCGTCTTGGGTAGCAGGCATGGCTAACTCCAGGTGAGGTTATCCTGGTGAGACAGGCAGCTCCTTTTCAGAATACCCTGGCCAGAAAAACCAGCCACCCACCATATTTGGAGATAAAAAAAAAATAATGAAAGAACTAACAATCTTTCTCCTGGTACAATTTCTTTCTACTTATGAACTAGAACCGTATTTTTTCTTTAAGCGTCAAAGTATATTACTATTCCCTGTACACAATTTACGTTAGTTTATGAAAAGAACCCATCTGAGTACTTCCATTCTCCAATTACAAATATCCTACATATCCCATATTATGTTTGTATATTAATATCTCTGTGTAACTTTACATGCATAGGCACTTTCACACCTATACATACATATGTAGATACATACATACGCACGCATACACCTACTACACATGTCTATGTAGAATTTACGTGTGCACGCATACTGGGAAAGCAAAGTTCTGTTTGCAAGAAAGCAACATGATCTGGAAAACCGGACAGATAGTATAATGACTAAGTCCGGTGCTGGGTTTAAGCACGTTTAGTAAGCTGAGACCCTGAAAATATCTTGTTAGCCTTTGGTTTCCAGGGACAGATGGAGGAAAGTTCTTAATTTTAAAAGAACTATAGAGGAGGTTGAAAATGGTTGTAAATTGAGCATAGCTTTAAAAAAAAAAAGAAAGAAAAAGAAATCAACCTCCCAACTTGAATTTTTCCTGAGTTCTCTCTCCTTTCCTCTTTGCTTCCACCACACCCGCGTTCCCTCCACCCCACCCCACAGTCTTCCTTCCACTCCATCTGCTTTTCTGGACCACCACATTAGTCATTCGCACTCCCCTCGCTGCTGCTAGACCGTTGAGGTGAGTGGTGGTTTGGAGCTGGGTGCGGGGACTGTGGCTGGCTCTCTAGTCCTGCGAGGTGTTTTCTCACTAGGTTCAGGTCGGGTTTCCAGCAGGGCTCAGTCCTCCAGATAAAAGCCACAGCAGGGACCACTCAGACTCCCTTGGAGAGCGGCAATGGGGCCAGGAGATAGTGCTGTGCAGTCACCTGGCTCCTCTTGGCTTCCTGGTGGCTCTCAGGTACACCTCACTAGACCAGTGTCCTCAGAAACGAGAACATTTCTGTTTACTCAGCTCCAAGAACCATGGGCTTTATTTGTTGGGCTGACAGTCGGCTGGGGCCTGTGGAGAGGGTTTGGAAATGAAAACACAGGTGGTATGGCCGACCGACAGCCTCTTACAATGAGTTAAGAGGATCAGGCGCGTGAGATCCGGCAGTGTCCCGACAGGTGCTGTTCCAAGCTTGCCGGCACCGTGCTTTGTCTTAGGAGAGCAATACTTCAGCCGGCTGAGGTGCAGGTGGAGAGGTCGTGCACAACAGAGAGGGCCCTAGCCTCCCATCCATTGAGTCTCAGGGCTTCCAATATGGTCCACATTGGATCTCCACTCTTCACGTTGGAAAGAAACTTTGGTCTTTGCGTATGAAGGGAATAGTCCGTTCTGGTAAAGGTGGATTTTCTGTTGCTTGGGGAGATGTTACTTCTGTTTCAATATTTCTGCTCACTCTCTTCATTTTGCAGGGTTCAGTTCTACCACGAGACACCCTTTAGTCTCGACTTCAGCAGTTTTCCCAGCTCTTGTAGAAAAGCTTTCTCTAGTTTGTTGCTGTGAATGAGTATCAACTGCGCATACCCTTCGCTTGCTCGGGAGAGACCCCAGTAGCAGTATCCAGCAGTAGGTTGGAATCCCCTGTGCCTGGGGTAGGTAGCTTTGGAGTGCTAGGGCGCTCTGGAAGCAGCACAGTTCCTTCTTCATTAAAAAAAACTCCTTGAAGCTGAGTGTGGCTTCGGTACAGGCCTTGCTAGGAGGGCTTTACAGAAACATAAGTGAAGGAAAGTGAGAGCAGACGACAGACTTCATTTATCTAAGGAAGAAACTGGCCGGCTACCTATCATTTCCAGAGGCTAATTTATTTTAAAATCCTCATTGAAAGGTGGCCACAAACCAGAGGAGATATATCCTAGGCAGGGACTAATAAAACTTCGTTTGTAGCTTTTTTCTAACTCCCAACCTTGCAATTTTAAACAGCCATTCAGAATTTAATTTGTACCTTTCAAAAGACTGGCATTCACTCATTCATTCATTCATTCATTCATTCACGTACCCAATGGAGGGCATCTGCCTCAGAATGCATGTTTTGGTTACTTCTGTGCCACGTTTCCTTTTCGTTTTTGCATTTTCTCTGGCTTTGCATTCCTCAGATTTTTCTCAAAGGAAAGCATAACTTAAATCAGCACAGTCACAATCCTTTTGGTATCAGTACTTCCCAACACAACTCTATGAATTGATTTTATGTGCACTGGAAAGGCATGGGATTTGGAGATTTAAAATGGCTCTTTACACTTAGGTAGCTATGGAAGAAAAAGCAGCTTTACTTGCAATGGATTACTATAGTGCACTTTGAAGATGTGTGTGTGTGTATGTGTGTGTGTGTGTGTGTGTGTGTGTGTTGACCTTGGATTATGTATTGCTTAGAATATATGTGGAAACATGTGTTTGTCTCCCATAAGAAAGACCGAAATGCATTGGGGTAAATAACACTCAGTATAGAGTGTATTTTGTTGTTGTTGTTGTTTTTTGATAACCCAATAAGACTTTTTTTGTCAAATAAATTGTCATTTTTTACTTGATAATGAATATATTTGCCCAGCATGAAGATTTGTTTAGTTTTACTATCAAAATTATGCTCTAGCCACAGATACTAAAACATCCCTTTAGGTACTTCAACTAGTAAGGCCCTGGTTTGCCTCATTCAATAGTGGTACCATGCCTTAAATGCAGAATATGTTATCTAGCATCTTGCATATGAACCCTTGTAGGAAAGCAATACTGGGGAAACTGAATAAGAATGGACAAGACCAGAGGCTATGAGCTCTAACCCTTAAGAGAAGGGAACAACGGCTTTAACTTACAAGCTATCAAGTTTAGCTTCCATACAGTGCTTTCCTTGACTTACCTTGGGCCATTAAAACTATGAAATTAGATAGTAGTTCAGAAGAAAAACTTTAGGTGATGACTATACACAGCAGTTACACAAAATGTGAATATTTCATTCATTCACATTTTGATTAAGAGAGTCCTCAATTTTACACTTTGTTTTGAAAATCTGATTTGACTATCCATTTTGGTATCATATGCTCATCAGATGTCTCCCCAGGCTGGATAAACCAGAATTTACTGTGTAGAGAAATTCAAGTACATTTCCTCACTAACTTAATCAGCAAAGACTGAGCTAAATTGGATCATTCAAGACTAAGATTTGATAACTTGGCAGAGCAGTATGTCTGTTGTCATGGATGACAGTAGAGAGACTTCAGTGTCGCCATGTTTTTATTTGGGAAATTTCAAATGCTTTACTGAAAGCTTCTGAACTCATGTGATATCTGCATTGCCCTAACTTTTATTCTCCTAGTCTGTAATAATGTGTCCCCCATCATCAATGGCACCTTCTGATACTAAGATAGCTAAAGAACAGGAAAGGAAGCTATATGTTTTTTCTTACTGAGGTAAACTTATTCGTAAGGTGTAATCACCCTTTTAACTAAGCAGATTAAGGACCAATGGTAGAAACACCAAGAAACTTTGTCTCTTGCAACCTTGATTATCAACCTTGATATTTTACTAAGAAAGGCTTCTTCCTTCCATCTCTGTCTCTCCTTCTCTCTTCTCCTAATCATAAGCATCTTGGGACAGAGGACACACCATCATTAATACCTGTATATGAATTAATTTATCCTGATTTCTCTACACTCAGCCCCAAACAGGAGGGAGACATAATAAATAGTAAGAGCAACTCAAAACACATGAACCTACAAGGGTGTTGTCCCCAAGACAGTGCGACATCAAGGACAGTCACTGGCCTCTGCAAGAGTCTACTTGGGTGTCCCTAAGACAGCACAGCATCGCAGTCACTGGCAGGTCTGTGAGACGATTGCCTTCCATAATTTTGCTAAAGGACACTGTCTTAGCATCCATAGGGTGAACAAAAAATGCCCCTTAAGTTTATTATCTCCAACTCTTAAAGATTAGAGGACAAATAATACTGATTTCACTAAGTCAGCTTTATAGAAATGTTTCTTGGGATGCATTAATTCATGATTTAATGCACATGGATTTACAGTATTTTGGAGAATTCTTTAATGAGTTACTGAGATCTGTGCTTCTTGGAGAGACAGAAAGCCCATTGTGAGTTGTGCAGAATTGTGCTGGTATTCTAGAAAACCAGACTATGTGAAATTATTAATATTAGTTTAGAAATTATGATTTTAACAATGGTTCTAGTATTAGGTAAAAATTACATTAAGTTTCAAAAGATTAATTACAAAGTTGCTTGTGTGAAAAACAATTCTTACATACACACATATACATACACATGCTCACATACATGCATGCACGCCTACACACACACACACACATATACACACATTTATTAACTTTTCAGGAACATTAAATCTTAAAATTACATAGTCTTTCCATTATAGGGCAATATGTGATTTTTATAACAAAGTTTATCCTACAAACAATGCAATATGTAATAATATAACACTTTTATAGGTATTATTTCATCATCTCCCCATATTTAAAATTAATTGTAATGAAAATGTATATAATAAACACATAGAATAAAATACGCAGTGTATTGAGATACAAGTTAATTGAGTCAAAACAAGTTCTTAAAAGAAGGTCTTATGGTCAGAAAGCAGTCATTTAGTTAAACAAGGACATATTTTTTTAAACCAAGTAAATATTTATAAAACCATTTAATTTCAACATCTTAAAAGGTAGCCTGAAGCTGGGCGGTGGTGGCACACGCCTTTAATCCTAGCACTTGGGAGGCGGAGGCAGGTGGATTTCCTAGTTCGAGGCCAGCCTGGTCTACAGAGTGAGTACCAGGACAGCCAGGGCTACAGAGAGAAACCCTGTCTCGAAAAACCAAAAAAAAAAAAAAAAAAAAAAAAAAAAAAAAAAGGTAGCCTGAAAGTGTGAGAATTTGATCTTTGATGATGCTGTATATTTTCATTAATGTAGGACCAATTTACATTTATGAAGCTGAGTACATCCATAAGGACGACAGAAAATTCTTCAATTTCTTTGTCATGGCTTCCTAATAATTAATATACAGAAAATATTGAATAAAAAAGATTAGAAAAATGTTTCTTGGGCTGCATTAGTATATGAGTTAATGCATCCTTAGCAATCTAGAGGCATGAGTACACTGAAGACAACCACGAAGGGCTCATGGTCCAACCCTATTGTCTTCTTATGTCAATTATTCCACAAAGAAAAGCTTTCCCAATGGCCCTTCCATGCTTCTGATCACATATGTAGTCTTTACATGTTCACTCCCAACCAGCTAAATACTTGAACTCTTTACGGATGCTTCCAATATTATCCTTAAATTCTGATTCAAATATAGCTTTTTATCAAATGTGATAGTCATATTTTAATAATAATATAGTATACTGCATCTTTCTATAAAGTTAAATATCATATATGTAGAGTATATTTTCAATTTTAGAAAGTTAAATAAACCATGTATGTATGCCTATTATATTCTATAGAAACTGATGTAGGTACCTTTACTAAGTACTCTGTGTGCTTTGCCAGTATCTGGTAAAGTGACAATGCTTCTAAATCCTTGCATGTGTATCACAATCAAACAACTTCTATATTAGGCTCTACCTAAATTAAATTTTAGAAGTATTTGAAAGGAGATTATATGCAAGACACTAGTGCCTATTAACACTCTCTTACATAAGCAAAACTAGTTCTGTGTGAGGTGGGTTTTGTTTTGTTTGGTTTGGTTTTCTACTTTTTGTTTCTTTTAATTCTCATGAAAAGACACAACACTAAAGTGGTACCTGCGAATTTTTAGAGACTGGGCTTTCTTATTCTGGGCTAAGACTGTTCAAAAACAATATTAACAAAACAGTTTCCCAGTATTCCCCTTTCTCTGTGAAACTTCTAAGTGCTTAACCACGGAGCTGAGTGAGCACAAAGTAATATTTGTGAGAATACCAGGCTCTCAGCTTGTGCTGTGCAATAGAAGTCTTCAATAAACTGATCCACCTGCATGTATTCATTGTCCTCATTGGCAAAGTTAACCATTGTGCACAAGTCCTGCAGGGGAGAATGCTGTTTCAAGGACTCCTGAGGAAAATGTCACCTCTGCAGAGATCTCACCACATACCCTAAGCAGGGTACATGCTTGAAACGTTGTGTCTAAGTGTTGAGGCTGCTTTCTCCTCCTCTGTGTTTTATTTGTTTTTTTTTTACCTCAGCATTAATGAACTATATTACTATATATAGTTAGTTAATATATACTATATATCTCAGCTCTAATGAAATATAATGTTTATATATTTTAACAATATCATATGTATAACTAATTAGAATATTGTCCTCACTCATATTTATATAAAGTCTTTTGTGTCTTTATTATTAATACTAGGCAGGCTTTCTAGCGATGTGCAGAGTACACATTGAACCTTATTAAAACCCTCAAGGAATTACAGTGAACAGTTGCTTGACTCAGCACATGCAGTTCTTGAAATGACTGTAGGAAATAAGGGGACAGTGGCTCGACATACAGACTGTGCATCACACAGTTGCAACAGCATGCAGATCATTATACTTTTCTAGGAAATGACTTAAAGCACAATACTTCTCAAACTGTAACTCACTAAACAATTTACAGATGTAATGTAATTTATATTTTCAGTATCTTAGGTGTGGTTTTTATGGTTTTAAAGGATTGTTTTATGTAAGAAATTATAACTTTCCAGGCTTTTGAATTTTTCATATTGGTAGGATAGTAACAAATTAGAATTAGTTAAAAAATATTTTAAAAGTCTCTTTCAATACCTTTAGGGCTTGAAAAGGGTTTATTGTCAAATGTCCTAAAAGCAACCTGCTGTTTACAAAACAGAATTACTGAGGAAGCAGAATGAAGTTTCTGAGTCTTGAAATAAATCATTCCGAGCATATACTCAGTGCTAGCCATTCTTGAACATAATGGATGTCACAAAAGGTCATTATATACTCTTTTATTTAATCTCAGTAGTGAAGATTGAGAACAGTTGACGTAGACATTGAATTCTTCACAGTTCTGTGTAGAGGAGTCTGTGTTTTATTTTGGGATTTTTTTGTCATCCTAGGTATTTTGGAAATATTTGCTGTGTCTCAGGGGATTGTAGGAATACGAGGAGTTTTCAGCAACAAATTTTTAGCGATGTCAAAAAAAGGAAAACTCCACGCAAGTGTAAGTAGAAACCACTTTGTGTTTGTTAAAGAGTGCTCCGCAGGTTTGCTGTCTGTTAACAAGGTGAAGCGATTGTTTGCAGAATGAGTAGAGAAGACAGACAATTTGCTTAAGGAACTTATTTTTTTTTTCTGGTAAAATTATATGTATGCATAATCAATTGTGTATCTGTCTATAAGTAATAATTGGGATATTTCACTGTCTTGGAACCAAATAGAACCTTTGAGACTGTGAAGGATAAATGCAGTTGTGAACAGCCTTTGTGCACGGATCACAATTGTTAGTTTTCCAGAGTTTGTTTTTGGGTGAGACTTGTCACAGCAATGAGCTACTCTGTGGCATCACATAAACCTTACATTTGGTGGCATGTGTGTTTAATAGATAGAGAAGTTCTTAAACGATTGTACAGGTTCCTCATGATATCGAATTTGGGTTTAAGTAATATCATATATTTCCATGTAGGAAGTAAAAGACAGAAACTAAGGCTGCAAAGCCTCTCACCTCCCAGAGAGAAACTGTGGTCGATGAAGCAGGGGGATTTCTCTCTTGTATTTTTTGTTGTTGCTGTTGTTACTTCAACTATAATTATTTAATACTAATCTTTCATTCAAAAGTTTTCTTCAGAGGACTTACACATTTTGTAATCATTTTAAAAATTATTCGTTTCTTGGCTTTAACTACATCTAGATTCTGTTTATTTGTATTAGTGTATAGTAATTTAGGGCTTTTTGTGATAAAAGAGATATTTTTTAACACTAAATAAATTTAAGAGGCAATTATTCAGTATAGTCATTTAATTAATAGGAAATGAATAGCTGAATATTTCTTTTGTAATTTTCAAATTATACAGAAAATATAACTTAAGAGTGAAATCAACTGACACCTGGTTCTTAGCCAGGTGGATCATTAAGAATCTATGGATCTTTAAGAATCCGATCAGAATTCCATGCATTTCTCTATGGACAACCTTACAATGTCCTTTCCTTTGCTTCCAAGGGAATGAATAACTTCTGAGAAACACCATGGCTATTTGGGATTTTGTGAGATGGTACAAATAAAGTTCTCAGGGCAGTGTTCGGGGTCTCGTGAGTGGCAGTGTGTACTATTAAATGCAATGAGCTAACTATAATGTAAATGTAGCCAAACACTACAATCTAGGATTAATAAAAGGCTTTTGTTAAACTCTTTGGTCACTAATTTTAAGAATTATAAAAGCAATTTATTTCATTTCTGAGTTGTTTTACTCTAGCAAGGACTAACACAGTTTTTTTTTT
>NW_022196905.1:90433037-90444293 GCF_008632895.1 Mastomys coucha
AAAAACAAAAACAAAAACAAAGGCTATGACTGAACAAGTAAAAGTCACATTTCACTTGTTTCTGTGGGAAAAATCAGACATCTCTCGTTTTGTTAAGGATAATGTTTGATTGCTAAAAAATTCACATCCAGGTTGGAAAATAATGACTTTTCATTGTTCTACTTTAAGGCTGGTAAAACCTTCAGCCTTAGTGTCCTAAGATATGAGACAAGTAAAGAAGTCACCTCTTATGGGCTTGTTTGAGGGATGAAAAAAATCTTAACACTGAAAATGTTCTCATCTGCGTACTAGTGCATACAAAAATAGACGGAACTCAGGCCAGTGAGGGGATAATTGCCACAGAAAGCAAAGTATTATAAATGGATGCCAATTAGAAGGGTCAAGCTGAGAGGTTAGGATACATGATTCCTCTGTCAAATGCAAGTAACTAATTTCTAGAAATTTGACCCAAATGTCTAAGGATGACTGGTGGAAATAATGCAGATAATGCAAAAACAGCATCTGTTATTCTTCCTCATCCTGGCAGGCCAAAGTTATTTCATGGGATAATGACTTTTAAACAGTACAAAGCAAGTCTTGCTCTTGTCACTCAATGGGGCTCTTAGATATAAAAGTCATTCTGATGACTTTGAGCTGAACCGGAGATAAAAAATTAAGCCCCACGATTGTGTCCAAACCTCCATTCCCCTATCTGAGCTTTTATTAGCACTTTTTTCCCCTCTAGATGGAAACCTAATTAAATTATGAAGTGATTTATTTTGAAAGAAGTGGAGTTTAGAAATAGCATTAATCATAGCAATTATCGGCTTTATGCCCGCCTGCTTTGTTTTCCTGTTTGTGCTGGAGTGGAACATGTTAACGAAATGTTCTTGTAACTTTCAATGTGTTTACCTGACTTGGTTTTGATACTTACAGAATTATATTATCGCACAAACCACTAACCCACATTCGGTAACACGTAGTGTGTGAGTTACTTTATATCAATTTCCTTGCAGTCGCCTTAGAGAGCACCTTTCAGCTTCTTTATTTGAACTGAAAGTGAGTTAGAAGTGTAAAGTAGCCAGGTAACTGGTGTAAATGATCTCCCCACAGTGGATTGTCCATTTCAATTCAGTTCTGATAGTGGAGCTTATCTGGTCACCAGGCTCCGGTGATGTAGTTTCACAGTTCTGCCACGGACCTTCTTCTACTCACATGCCCTCATCAGACAATGAGGCAAGGAAGGAAGCCTGAGAGGGGTAGTTACTTCCCTAAGGTTACACATTTGTAGGACTGAAGGGAAACTGTGTCCTCTTCAAATTCCCTCTTTAGATAGCCAAATGGTTTGCAGGCATAAGTTAGTTTAAAAGATAGCATTGTGTTTGGGAACAAATTACATTGTTTCCATGTGCTTATAGGAATTATTAAGTGCCTGATTAAGTAATAGCCTTATATCATATGTAAAAAATGAAGACTATGGCAGATCATCTAGAGCATTTATAGCACTCTTGTTAACTAGTAAAGAAGAGGGGAATCCTAGACCAGATGTGTAAAGTTGTAAATTAATTTCCACCTTCTCACCTTCCCTTGGGTCCAAAACATTTATTTTGGCCCTAGCCTTTCCTCCAAAACTCTCCAGTAGTAGACTTTAGTCTACAGAGGAGGGATGTGTCTGTCACATAGCTTTACACAGACATGTTTGTTCGGTGTGACATTGTGTCCCTTAGGGAACCCCTCTCAAGGCTAACTTTCAAGTGGAAAAGAACTGCTTGTTTCCTATATACAAGAAAATAAACATGTGCTGAATACTCCCTCCCCCCCATCCCCACTCCCCAGAGTGTGTGCAAAAATGGCGCCCTGCACAAGCCAGCCGTAAGAAGCATGAATGAGGCACTCTGGCACTGACAAAATTGTCCCATTTGTCAATTTCATGAGAGAAGTTTTACTTGAACCTCCTACAGTGGAGAGGTGGTATTGTAGGCTTTCACCCCATCCTCACATCTGCATGCACCTTTCTTCAAAACCATTCACAGATTTCAAATGTGCAAGATAGCTATATTCCCACTATGTGAAATTCCCAACACTCTTGAAAATAATTTAATTGAAAATATTTTTTTCATACAACATATTCTGATGTTGGTTTTCACTCTCCCACCTCCTCATAAGATCATCCTCATTTCTCACTCACCCAAATCCACACTCTTTCTCTGGAGCAAGAGGGGGGATGGGAGGGAGAGAGAGAGAGAGAGACAGACAGAGAGAGAGAGAGACAGACAGAGAGAGAGAGAGAGAGAAAGAGAGTGTTATGGTCTGAAAGTGTATATGGTCTTTTTGTCAAAATGTGTGAGGAGTTCTGGACAATAGGAGAGAATGATGAATGATTGCTTCCTAGAGAGCCAGCAGGGTTAGTCAGGCATTGCCCTGGCTCCCATTCTGTGTCTTAACCTGTTCTGGATAGAGGTACTTTCTGAGACTATGTGTCGTCTCAGGCTTTCAGTTCTTCACCATCACATTTGGGGTCTTTATGGAAAACCGGCTAGAGGACCTTACTGGCTTCCTCCACAGTTGAGGTGTGCAGTTAAGCCCAATTCCTCTCCACACACAGGTCATGTTATCGAATATTTTGTGTTTTGCACTTATAGTTGAAACAAGTAGGAAAATTATAGCGGCTGCCCGCAGAGGTGGCTGTGCAATTCATGAGACAGTATGTACAGAATTCTTGCTGTAGCACCTGGAAACTATTATCACTTACTATTTAAACAAATCTTCCAGAATGTGTTCTCTGGCAGCCAGTGTATGATCTCCAATGTCTCCTTCTGATTTCAAGGTCAAGTAGCTGTGGTTCCTCTGTTATTTAGAATAGTCTAGATCCTACTTGCCATTAACCCTTCTTCCTCAGGACGCCATCGTTTGCTAGGTTTTCCTTTTGTCAAGGAATCAAATTTGAAGGAAAGGTGCCCAAGCTCACACCAGCACAGAGGCAGGGGTTCCTGTTCTCATGGTCTTCTAGTCCCTTTGGAGTCCTACAGTCCCTTTTAACATGGAAAGTTATAAATCTTGGGAAAGTTGGAAGTCACGTGTGCTTCAATGTTTTCATGAAGTATTCACAATAGCTTGTTACATATTGGGGAAAAGTGTGTTGGCCTAACTTTTCAGAGAAAGGCATGTGGTCAAATGGTTATTTTCTTATGTCTCTGGGTTTTAGGGGATCATGTTTGGAAGGGAGGCTAATTGCAGAGTTTACGAAACAGGCTTGGAATGTGTGCTGATCAGCCCTGAGTGAGGACTAGAATATTCTCCTTTCCTGGGTTTAGAGGGTGCCAGCTGGCTAGCCTAGGAGGATAGTCTGAACTGGATGTCCGGTGCTGAGGGCAGTGAATGAGGAGACAACAGGCCCCCAAGCTCAGCAGGTTTACTAAAAGGGGAAACAGAAAGACCCGAGCAACACTTACGATTTTCACTTAGAAAAATAATCTAATACCCTCTCCCTGACACGACTACGGGGCTCTAGGTATGTAGATGTCATTAGCACAGTGAAAACTCATTTCTATGGAAAAAGGAAAGAGGCAGCGATTCGCCACCCAGAATGGTTTGCAAATAATTCCTGTATCGGCTTTTAATTTTGTCTTCTGTTGGGTTGGTGAGAAGGACTTTGTTGAAGAAATGTGGGGCAAAATGAGTGGACTTGATTCAAAAATCCAGGTTGTTTAAAGCAAGTAATAGTGAGCCATTTCTATGATGGTTTAGGGGATGGTGGTTAGCATTTATCAGTCTTTAAACATGGAAGAAATTCAGAGTGAGTCGGCTATACACATGTGAGAAGACAGTGTTAATTTTCAGTGTTATGGAAAGAACTGTAGTCTTAGTCCCATGCAGGAGATGAGAGCTATGTGCCCAACCTGGTATTTGAAACGGTGGGACTTTAGGTGGACAATTTCTTTACTCTTCTAACTCAAGGCCAAATAATAGCATCTTGATCATTGCAGGGTGTAAATAATGTAGGCTATTCATGCAGGAGGTAAATAATGCAGGTTAGTCACGTTATACAGAGTAGGGCAGTTTTACAAAGCTATTAAAGACACCAGAAACTAAGCACCTGTTTTCTACCAGTTGGTCTTCATTTATGATCCTTACCTCGCTGGAGATTCAAGTCCAAACTCCCATCTCTCTCTTACTAACTAACATAGAATCTCCAGAGATACAGCCAGGGCATCTTAATCTGCTCTATAATTAATTTTTTACAAGTTATATTGATGTCCTTTGAGTTGTTAATTTTGAAGCCATTTAGATATCTGTATAAAAATTTTAAGCCTTCTGAGGTTATGTACAACTAAAATACAAATCTGCTATTAGATTGATTTTTAAGACCATTTCTAGTTGCCATTTGCCACTGTGTTACTGGAAAAGTTATTATTAAACCTAATAATCCCTTGGCTGCTCAATAGGAATAATGAAATATAGAATGCTAAGATGTTCAGTGTTAAGCAGGAGCTATAGCCCTGCTGGGATAGCATTGCAGGATTACCATGGACCTGCATGTGACTTATGTGGTAAATGATAAAGAGCAGCTCCTTTGGGCTCACATTCCCCTAAATCAGGACACAGATATGCACAGCAACACTGGTAAAAGTAAAGGTGGGAGCCAAGCTTTTACTGTACGCGGTAGAGGAACCAGAAGCCAGGATCCATGCAGTTAGGAAACTGCTTAAAGCACATATTGGCTGATATTTGTTTTTATTGTAGTATATAATAACATTTTAATCATTTGGATTAAGCTAACTCTTCCTCAAGTTTATAAAGTTTAGGAGAAAGAAGGCAACCAATGAAAATATGGTAAAATGGATAAATAGATGAAATGCCTTATAAGCTCTGTGTGTTAGGTGCTGTCTATCCAAATTCACTTCAGTTGACACCTTTTTCATGCATTGCATCTTCATCTGTCCTTGTACATTTTCTTTTTTTGGGGGGGGGGGTTTCAAGACAGGGTTCCTCTGTGTAGCCTTGGCTGTCCTGGAACTCACTCTGTAGACCAGGCTGGCATTGAACTCAGAAATATGCCTATCTCTGTTTCCCAAGTGCTGGGACTAAAGGCGTGCGCTATCACTGCTCCTTGTCCTTGTACATTTTCAGCACTGGTGTTTGTGTATCCCTGGCCTGGAACTAGAGATCCTTGGATTCAGCTTTCCCATGGCAGAGATTACAGATGTGCGGCAAGAACCTTTAAAAAGCACCCATAGTTTAGAATGGATTCCACACTGTGAGAACATACAGCAGACTCAGAACACTGCTTATTTACTTACTTGTTTGTTTGTTTATAAATTAGCTGGTAAAGTATTAGAGTTCACCGTTTTCAGAGACAAGTTTTGATTATTCATTTTCTGTCTCCTTTCTTCCCTCAATCTCGACCCCTCCCTTGTGATCATGTGCTAACCCCACAGCCACTTCATGTCTCACATTTGCTAAGACGATCACCTTCCTTAACTCCCTCCCGCTCTTCTGGTCTCCTTTCTAATTCCATGGCCTGCACCTGCTCTTACCTCTCACCCACATTAATAAAAACATGGAAAGACTCAAGAGAACACCCCGGTTTGTCTTTCTGTGTATTGCCTACCAAGCTTTATATAATATTCTTCCACCAAATATCTGAAATATTCACGAGTTCCCAATTCTTTACAGCAGAATAAAATTCTACTTTGTTTAAGTACCACGTTTCCCTTACCCACTCTTCTCTGGATCATCATCTAAGATGGTTGCACTTCCTGGCTACTGTGAATAATGCAGCAATAAACCTGGATACAGCGTGGTGTCTGGAGATGCCCAGGGTGATATAGCTGGGTTCTATAGTAGGTCCATATAGATTTCCATGGTGTCTGCACTAGCTTATAGTCTCAATAATGCATAAACTTTACTCCTTCCTCCATCTCCACCATCATCTGCTGACATTTGATGTCTTGATCTTGCCATTCCATCTGAGATGAGATGAAACTCAGAGTAGTTTTAATTTGCAGCTTAACCGATATGCAGTTCTCCAATGGCTAATGATGTTGAATACCTTAAAATATATATATAGATCACTTGTAATTCCTTTTTAGAGAATTGCCTGCTCATGCCCACATATCAACTGGCAGTTTGATTTTTCTTAGTGTTTAAGTTTTACAGTTCTTTGTGTATTCTAGAGACTATGTCCAGACTGCCTGATAGCTTTCTTTGTGCATAAAAATGTCCCAATTTCAAATGATTCCATCTGTTGATGCTTGACCTACTGGAGTCCTGTTGAGGAAGCTCTTGAGCTCCAGAAGCTATAACTTGAAATACATTTCCTATGCTTTTCCTCCAGGAGTTTCCTCCAGAAGTTTTCAGTTGAGATCTTTGATCCACTTTACGGGTATCTTAGTGCAGCTTGAGAGATGTACTTCTAACTTAACTCCTTTGCAGGCAGAGGTCAGTTTTGCCAGCACTATTTATTGATCCCTTTGTCAAAAATTAGGTAGTCATAGCCAAAAGTCCAGCATTTGGCAATACAAAATTCTTGCTTTCATTAGCAATGTATCCCCTCCCTCAGTGTAATGATTTGGATATTTAAGCAAGCATAATTTAATTGCTTAAGTTTTACTTGTTTTGACAGAAATAGTTAATTACAATAAATTAGTTGGTTTGAATATTTTACTTTAATGTTCAACTCAGGGTCTCTTGATTATAACTTGTTCAGATACTTGTAAAATGAAAGAGAAATACACAGATAATTTAATTCATTAAGGAAGACTGAAAGGGCTTATGCACCTATATAGTGCTTCTCTGTAGAAGCTCCAGCAAAGACAGAGATCTGAGGCGTTGCTGCCCTAGTGACAGACAGTGGGTGAATGCTAAAGTTATGGCTGATTTCAGTGGCTTATTAAGCATTTGAAATCAAATATACCTGTCTATATCAGACCTTTTATAAATGAAAACATGTATGCCAACTTCACTCTTCTCCCTAGGGAAATAATGCAGGCCTACCATTTAAAAACCATATACTTATTAGAAAATGTCCTACAATTTAAAGGAGAATGTAGCATGAAATTCCCCTAGAAAGTCAGTCCTAGATAAAATGTCATCATCAACCCCCTGGGCCTCCCCCCAGGACTCGGGGAAAGGAAGAGGAAGAAGAGGCAGAAGGATTGTAAGAGCTGGAGGGTATGAAGGACATCAAGGGAACAGGGTCTCCAGACCCAACAGGATGGATGCACACGGGAACTCACAGAGACTGCGGTAGCATGCACAGCTTACAGCCAGATGGGCACCCAGAGGCGAGGGGGATTGGACGCAATCTCTCATTCCTAACCCAGAAACTGTCTCCAAATGGCAGCTTGCTTGCCAAGAAGAGTCAGTTTTCTCCAGTGGAGTCTCACTTGTGCACAAATCACACTTAAGGGCAGGCCTGATACCCTGTTGTAGACTCACACAAAATGAACTTAGGGGTACTTTTGTAGGGATTTTTGTTTGTTTTGTTTTTATTTATTTGTTTGTTTTGTTTTTTCCTCAAATTTATTTGTTTGGGCACTTAAAAAAACCTCACTGGTCTTTTGTTTGTGTCTCATGGTTTTTGATTTTGTATTTTTAAATGGGTTTTGTTTATGTGTTCCTTGTGCATTAGAGAGACTCTGTTCAGTCGACATTACACCTTTGATTGGTGAGAATATTGATGGCAACAATATTGTCCTTTGAAATGAAAAAGGCCAGGGAAAGATTTGTTCAAATAGTTCTGGTACATCATAGATGAGGGATACTTTCCAGACAAAATACAAATTAGAAATCAATTAAGAAAACCCAAACAGTCTGAGTGTCTTTATTCTAGATTTCAAGTAGGATGTGGAAGGAATGGGGGACTGCACACAGTGTACAGAGCATCGGCATAGCGTTATCTCTACATGTGACCTCTGAAGGATGGGCAGCCTCAATAACAATCACCTTTGAAGGACTTTCTAATGAACTTCAGCACACAAAACTTTCATAGTGGAGAAAGTCTCTGTGTTGAATAATTTTAGGGGCTGGATAAGTGGGTTTTCTTTCTAGGATGGAATTGATGTATATTTTTAAATATGCTGTGTGTGTGTGCTCATATGCACACATACATATGTACGTGTATGTGTCAGACATGTCCTTAGAAAGATGACAAGTCTTTCCTTCCTTAGACACCACAAGAGTAAACAAGACTAAGCAACACAGCCCCACTTCTAAAAATGGACAAGCCTGTGTGTGCCCTTGTTATCTGGCAACATTGTTAAATAAAAAGAGTTTTACTGTTTGAAATGCTAAAGATTAAACTCAGGTCCCCTCAAATACTAAGAGTCTAACACGGATCTATTTACAACTCAGGCCTGTTATTCTTTTTTGTTTGTTTGTTTGTTTGTTTTTTCAAGACAGGGTTTCTCTGTGTAGCCCTGGCTATCCTGGAACTCACTTTGTAGACTAGGCTGGCCTTGAACTCAGAAATCTGCCTGCCTCTGCCTCCCAAGTGCTGGAATTAAAGGCGTGCACCACCACTGCCCGGCAGCAGGCCTGTTATTTTTTAAATGAAATGCTTCATGTCTTTCTAAAATACTTATCCTTTTATGGAGCCACAAACAGCTGAGATGGTTAAAATTTTTATTTTAAACTGTATCTGGAAGGCAGGTGTGGTGGCACACACTTTTACACTTTTAATCCCAGTATTTGGGAGGCAGAAGCAGGCAGATCTCTTGTGACCTCAAGTCCAGCCTGGTCTACAGAGTGAGTTCCAGGACAGCCAAGACCGCATAGAGAGCCTCTAGCTCACAAAAGCATAAAGTAAACAAATAAACAAAACCCATCCTCTACCAGGAGACAGCTTGTGGGAGTTTAATTTCTGGGATTTTGAGACCAGACTGTTCTACACAGAATTCCAGTTAGCAAGGGCTATATATAGCAAGCCTTTGTCTCACAAAAACAAAACAAAGCAAACAAACAAATAACAAACATTAAAATCATAAGTATATGTATTTAAGTGGAAAAGTCTTTTGAAGAACTAAATAACTATAGATAAAATTAAATTGAATTTATAAAGAAAGTCTCTTTAATAAAAACCAGGAACAAATAATGTACAGCATTATTACAAGGGTCATTATAGCACCTTCTCTGCAGATAATTGCAGGCAGGCAGTTTGGGAATTAAAGACTATATATATTTACATGTATATATATATAGTCTATTATATATATACATATACATATATATATATATACATATATATGTATATATATATATTCTTCAAAGCCATTGCAAAGGAGCTTGCTTAAACCTAAGTGTAAAGACTAAAGAAGAACTAAGGAGACCGCTGGGTAGTGGTGGCACATGACTTTAATCCCAGCACTCTAGAGGCAGAGGCAGAAGCAGATCTCTGTGAGTTTGAGGTCAACTTGATCTACAGAGCAAGTTTCAGGACAGCCAGGGGCACAACTTTAATCCCAGAACACCAAAGGCAGAAGCAGAGGTAGACAGATCTCTTTGCGTTCAAGGCTCTGATCTACAGAGCAAGTTCGTGGACAGCCAGGGGCTACACAGAGAAACATGTCTGGAATTCCTTGCCACCCTCCCCTAAAAAGCAAACTTGGGGCATCTGTTACACATAGGTAAACATGTTAAAAAAAAAACACTCTAAAGTTAGTTGTGTCTTTGGATTTGCAGAGATAAAAATTTGTTTATGGTAGTGTTAATAATGGATTTGTATACTATTCCTTGAGGGTCCAGATGTTCAGATTTCAGTGTGTGATCTTCATTGCAGAGAAAAGTTTGGTATTATTAGAAAAAAAAAACAAGGAACAGAACATTTTCTACACAGAAGCATACTACTTGTTATTCTCAAACCCAGGAACTCTGTGCAAATGGGACTCTGAAACTGTGAGTCTTGTTAGTCTAGACTAGTACAGGAACTCCTAAGTCATTCAAGGCTGGGGGCTCTCTTATGTTTGATGGGAACTATAGATCCTTTTCTTGGGAAAATGTGTTGGTTCACATAGAAGCCATGTGGGCAGGGCTTCTGCATAGGAGCCGAAGGGTAAGAGCTTAGACAGCTGTCCCAGGGCATGGTAGGAATACCGATGTTCACCCACACTTTCCCTCCGTCATATACCTCGATTGCTCAGCTTGGCAGACAAGCTCTTTTGGGGCTGGCACTAGCTTGCTTTGTCGGGCCCATCTCTTTTCCTTTTTACCATACAGCCCAAGTGGAAATCATGTTGCAGCACTAGTTCACAGCATGGGCACATACATTCATGTTCCCTGGGGGTCTTTCTCACTCATACACCTTCTTACTGTCTCACACCACACGTGACACAGCCACAATGGGTGTCATAGGGCTCTCCTTCGATCCTGCCTACCTCCTCTGCTGCTGACCTTATCCTCGGGCACACTGAGGTCACGTGACTTCTTATCATAAGCTGCACCTTGATGGACTCTTCCTGTCTGCGCATCCAGCTAGCTTGACTGTGTGGGTGTGGAGAAGGCGCAGGTGAAATGTTGCTGATAACTTTTTCCTTCCTGGCATCAGCTGTACTTTCTTGAACCACATATGTGAAGAGATATTTTTTTCCTAAAGAACTTTAACACATGCAATATTAATAGAGCCATATGCCACCCCTCTCTCCGCATCAAGAATCACACTGATAACACTGAAAATGTATGCCTGTTTGAAAAGAATCTTATGACTCTGCTAACTACGGCCCTAGTGGGAGCGTGGCCCTCTGCAAACACAAATGCACGTTTATTGGGCAATTGTTTCTTAGGAATATAGATCTGCTTTTTAATGACTTAGAGGGGAAAATATTAAGTTAAATTTAGGTACAATTTTCAAAGTACTTTAAAAACACTAACAGTATTTATACATATTAAAATGAGAGTTCATAATGCTTAAATTCAATAGTTCCAAGTATTTGTGTTAACCACAATACTATGTCACCTATGCATAATGAATAAAAATTGTGTTGCACAGATAATTTAGGAATATAGAACACACCCGAACGAACACACACACACACACACACACACACACACACAGACACACACACACACTAACTTTAAAAGGAACATATCTTTGTAAAAGGGAACAGAGTAAGAGGATTTGAGATTCATACAATTTTTGGATTTTCAAGACTTCATATTTATTATATGCTGAAACATTTTCACAACTTAAATTTTCTCTTTCCCCCACCTCTAGGCCAAATTTACAGATGACTGTAAGTTCAGGGAGAGATTCCAAGAAAACAGCTATAATACCTATGCGTC
>NW_022196905.1:90446554-90475539 GCF_008632895.1 Mastomys coucha
TAATCATTTTTATGGAGATCTATGAAGTATAAGTGTTCACCCTATATTCCTAAATGCTGCAATAAAGAGGTGTAGATGACCACAGATTGTGTCTTTCATAGAGCAAAAGCGTCCAATCGATGTCTGTGCTTCACATTCTGGTATACTTGAGGAATACTGATCAACTCTTTACTTAAAATGAAGTATGGCTTACTTTGGAACACAAACACAGTTAAGACACATCAAAACTGAGCTTAGTAGCACACGCATAAGTTGTATTATTTGTAATGGGAACAAACTGTACTTGTCTATGTTATATAGAATATGCTCAGAATTAAAGTCAATAAGTTGACTGAATATCACACTCAACACGTAAAGTAATGAATTGCTACACATTTTAATTAGCATAAGCTTGAGAATTCTCCTGATTTAAATGAAGCAATGGTGCGCTCCACAAAAACAGATTATGTCAAATTCCTACATAACTGCCACACAACCCTGTCTACACAAGACCAGGTTACAAATCTTCTTCCAGTCTATTTAAGTGTCCTTTTAAAAACTGTGAAGTGTTTATCAACTTATTAGACTACATAAAGAAACAGATTAGTAATCTTGTTAATAAATGGGGAAGGAACAGATGATAGTTAACATATTAGTATATATCAAATCAGCTAAATACCACTCTACACTAATCGTAGCTTATCTTGCACTTCGAATTTGATTTAATTAACATATGAAGGTTAAGCAAGGAGAGCCACCAAATATGTAGCATATCCAAGTCGGGACTCATTAATTTCAGTATTTAAAGCCACACTAAAATTGAAAATAAATTACACTAATCTGGAATTTACTGGCACTATACGGTTACATTTAATTAATGCACGGTTAAGCAGAAAGCTCCCTAAGTTAAGGGAATCATGAACAGATGATATGTATACGTACAATTCCTTCTTAGAACAACTTCTAAGAGAGATGGTGGCTATGTGGTTTCTGATTATTTTTAAATAACTAGCCCATGCCACCATTCAAACAAAGCTGCTTGATTATGATCCTGTTCACCCCAAAGTATTAATATTTAGGAAGCCAATTTGTGCCAAGCAGACATAAACATCATCAGACAGATACTTCAGCTTTTCCAATTGTTTTATGTTGTCTGAAACACACAGAGATAAAGAGAGGGTTCTAAATAAGATGATCAGCATGAGAGTTCCTTTAATCAACCTCTGCTCCCTTCTAAAGAAACCAATTATGTAGAACTGTGGACATAAAACACCTCTGTTCTTTTCACTGAATTATAGTGGCCCCACAGTGTGAAGTTGTATAACAATAATAAAAGAAAGATTCCAGTGGGAGTCATTTCCAAAGAACACATAGTCTAGGAACAGAAAAGAAAGCACAGATCAGATAGGCAAATTTATTATATAAATTACCTATAAAGTGTTTAAAAGAAAGAAATTTTAAGTAAAGTATAATGGCTCTCAATTTTCTTGTATTATATAATTTAATTATACAAAATTGTGGTGGAAATAAAATTTTCATCTCATGAAAGCAGAGACGATATTACCTCCAACATTGAGTTCTTTGCCCCATTTGAAAATCCTGTAGAGAGGAGAGAGAAGTCACTGGAGGCTGTGTTTGAACCTGATAGTCAAAGGCATTGGTTCTCAACCTTCCTAATGCTAATAATGTTGTGGCGACCCAACCATGAAATTATTTTGTTAATACTTCGTACCTGTAGTTTTGCTACTGTTATAAATCCCAATTATAAATATCTGATTTGCAGGATGATCTTAGGCAACCCCTGTGAAAGGATTGTTTTACACCCTCAAAAGCTCATGACCCACAGGTTGAGACCACTGGACTAAGCAGTAGTAGATTATTCAAACGTGCCCCAAGTCATCAACCGGCATTTAAATGATTATAAATTAAGAAATATGGTAGTTAATAAATCGAGAACTCTTCAGCATCTTTCAGCTTATTCTTTTCACCTTTGACTCTTACAGCAGACATTACAAGTTACTCAGTCCCAACATGACCTCTACCATTTGATCTTTATCATCATCTCCAGCTTTATTACAATAAATTGTATGGTCTTTAAAACATTAACAATCCTAGTTATATTTCAAAAAGGGATATGACTCTTGTTTAGATCTAACTAATAATCTACATCTGGATGAAATAGGGTAATCACTGGGGGGAAGTCAATGAAGTAAGAAATGCACATATCTTTTTACTTATTCACTTTATATCCCACTCACTGCCTCCCTCCTGGTCACACCCTCCCATAATCCTTCCCTGACTGCCCCTCCCCTTCTCCTCTGAGCTGGTGGGGTCACCCTGGGTATCCCCTTACCCTGGCACATCTAATTTCTGTGAAGCTAGGTGCATCCTTTCTCACTGAGACCAGATAAGGCAGCCCTGCTAGAAGAACATATCCCACATTCAGGCAACAACTTTTGAGACAGCCTCCACTCCAGTTGTTCAGAACCCATATGAAGACCAAGCTGCACATCTGCTACACATGTGCAGGGAGGCCTAGATCCAGCCCATGTACATTCTTTGGTGGTAGTTCAGTCTTTGAGAGCCCCAAGGGTGGAGGTTAGTTGATTCTGTTGGTCTTTCTGTGGAGTTCCTATCCACTTTGGGGCTGCAACCCTTCCTCCTATTCTTCTGTAAGAGTCCCCAAGCTCCATCCACTGTCTGGCTGTGGGTGTCTGCATCTGAGTCAGCTGCTGGGTGGAGCCTCTCAGAGGAAAGCCATGCTAGACTCCTGTCTGCAAGCATAACAGAGGATCATTAATAGTGTCAGGGTTTGGTGCTAGCCCATGGGATCTATCTCAAGTTGGGCTAGTTATTTGTTGGCCATTCCCTCAGTCTCTGTATCATCCCCTGTCCCTGCAAGGAAATACACATATTTTTAAAAGACAAATTCTTAGTTAAAAAAATATATATCGGGGATAGAAGTTAGTGGAAAGGTGTTGATTAGAATTCAGAGAGCTCTGTGTTTGATCCCTAGACTTAACAACTGGCCAAGATGGAGACTGGATCAATAGACTCACAACATTGGGGTCCAGTATTTTTATGGAAGATACAGAAAGTATAGATTAATACAGAGAGAAATGGTTGGAGCAGTATCATTGGTCACAATAAATAGTTCTCAGACCCCATCTTTTAATGTTCCTCTTGTTTTAATGTTCCTTCTTCCTTCAAGAAATTTATGAAGGGTTAGGAGCCACTCTTTCTTGACATCATTCCTCAGAATAAAAATAGCTCATCACAAACACCCCATCACTTTTTTCCTTCTCTCCTGTCATTCAGGAAGTTTTCTCTGAAAGTTCTAATTTGCACAAGACACTCAGTTAGTGAGATATGTTTGATTTGTCCAACTCTTTTTTTTAAATTATTTTATTTATTTACATTCCAGTTGTTGCCCCACCCCCATCCTCATCTCCCCTCCCACACAGTTCCTCATCCAATTGTTCTTCCCCCTTGCCTCTGAGAGGGTACTAGCCCCAATCAGGCCTCCCTCTTCCCTAGGGCTTCAGGGGTTAAGTGCATCTTCTCTCACTGAGGCCAAACCAGGTTGACCTCTACTATATATATGCCAAGGGCTTGGACCACTCCTGGTTGGTAGCTCAGTCTCTGTGAACTCCCTGGGCTCTGAAAGGTTAGTTGAAACTGCTGGTCTTGCTGTGGGGGTCACTCTCCCCTTCAGCTTCTTCAATGCTTTCCCCAATTCAATCACAGGGGTTCCCGAATTCAGCCCAATGGTTTGATGCAATTATCTGTGTCTATCTCAGTCAGCAACTGGTAGGGCCTCTCAGAGGACAACCGTGCCAGACTCCCCCATCTGTAAACACAATGTAACATCAGTAATAGTGTCAGGCCTTGGTGCCCCACCATGAGATGGATCCCAAGTTGGGCCAGTCATTGGACCTCCTTTCCTTCAGTCTCTTATCCATTTTGGTCTCTGCACTTCTTTTAAACAGGAACAATTCTGGGTCAGAAATTTTGACTGTGAGTTGGTAATCCAATTCCTCCATTTGAGGCCTGTCTATCTACTAGAGGTGGACTCTTCAAGTTCCCTCTTCCCAGTGTTGGGCATTTTGGCTAAGGTCACCCCCATTGAATCCTGAGAGTCTCTCTCCTCTCAGGTCTCTGGGACTTTCCAGAGGATTCACCCACCTCCCACCCCCAAGGCTGCCTATTCTATTCATTCTCCCGACCCTCTGATTTGCCCAATTCTTATTCAATATATTCTTTGTGCTCTCCTATCCTTACATTTTGGAAAGATCTTATCTGCACTTATTACACTTTACAATCTGACGTTAGGCAAGTCTTTCATCAGAAAGCTCTTGTGAGATTCTCTTATCTAGTAGTAATTCTGTGACATATTTTGTAGAGACCAATGGATATACAACTTATCCACAGAGCTTAACATACACATATAGGTCTAGGTTCCTGGCTGCTCTAAAATTTTAGGATGAAATGAGTTGATGAATAGGATGTATTTGAGGAGGTCTATTCCAGGTATATGACTTTCATGTTAGGTGTAGGATATCCCCTTCAATATGAATGAGACACCCACTCTCCCAGGCATTGCACTTACACATAAATTGTGAGACCAAACTAAAAATGCCAGGCATTTATGAGCTGGCTTAGGTACCAATACATTAGTTAGCATGTGACACTTCAGTTTCATTGACCATCATAAAAATAGGTCACTAGGTAAATCCTGATGTGTTTGCTATTTGTAAAACCAAAGAAGCCGTCTAGTTAACCAATCCGTAGGTATCAGTGGGGGAGTGGAGACGTTTCTCTTTTAGCAATTTATTTCTCGATGTGTTTTTCCCCTTTTTCAGATAAACTCTCTCAGAGAGGACTGAGTTTTTCTGTCCCCCTACAGTGAGATTAGTGAATGCATAATCACACAGTGACAGGTCCTGTTCAAATGTGTTTCTCATTAAATTCTCTGTCGTTCCCTCTGTGGGAAACTGGGAAATTTATCAGATTTTCATACAGGGAGGTGAATTTCTGCTGAGGAGGCAACGTGACTGCTTTTACTCTCCCGAGAGCAATTATGGCTGTGCATCTGCCTGCAGCCCTGCGTTTTACGGCGGCTTTCTGTAGAATGTGTGCATTCCACACGCTGACACTTGCTATATATTTACATCCTTCTTTTAAAGTTTGATTGTTGTCCTGCACCTACCTCTGCAAAGGGCTCCTGAGAGTGAGGGTTCCTGCATACCTGATTAATTAATATATAAAAATACACTACTTCTGCAGCAGTCCCTATTCGATAGGAGCATGTGAAAAAAAAATGAGTTTACATTTTGGAGAGGAAAACAGCATATAAGCTTCCATTAATGGCAATTCTATTTTTTTTTGTTTTGTTTTATTTTGTTTTATTTATTTATTTATTTTGTTGCATGAAGGATGCATTACAATGGGAGTGAAGATGTGGTTTTGTTTAGTGAACATAATTTAAGTCATCTACACGACTTCTACAAACATCTTTTGAGGACTAGAGTTTCTGCAAATGATAATTCATGGAATTATCCATGGGAATCCATGCTACTTGTATCATTGAAGATTAAAATAGGGTTGCCTCTGAAAGCTCATTCTTAACCTTGGAAATGATGTTGTCTAAAACTCAGCTTTCACTATGGAGATAGGGAGGGACGGAGGGAGGGAGGGAGAAAGAGAGAGAAAGAGAGAGAGAGGGAGAGGGAGGGAGAGAGAGAGAGACAGAGAGAGACAGAGAGACAGAGAGAGGCTGAAATAAGCACACATGTACATAAGGCAGCTCCTGGTGCAGGTCGCAGACCACAAGATCTCTTTCTCTAGTCCTGAGAATTTAATGTTCAATGCTATAAAATCAACTCAGTCAAACAAAACTCCTAGGTCCAAAGGAGCCAATGATGTAAACTAAATGAATAATGGCTTCATGGTTGCTAGACACCATCAATAAATTTTAAGCAAACACTCATTGCCCAGTTCACCTCATACTTGGCAGCACAGTGAGGGTTTAGGGATAAAATTAAACACAATATTTGGTTGAAGGAAGCTTATATTCTTGTTTATATTATCATGAGAATGAATCCTAGCCTTGTAATGTTATATTCAGTTCTTAGTATATTAAAAACCTTTATTTTTGTCTAAGTAATTTAATGTTAAGATACTGTTTACGATGATAGACCCAAAGCCTAAGTTGTAGGTTAAGCTACCTATTTTGGAAATAATACCTAAGTGACTTTGTTATTCCCTTTTAAGAATGTATATTACATTTTCCACATTTATTGACTTACAGGATATTATCAAGGGTATAAGACTGTCCTGTGCTCATTTAAGGATAACCAGGTATCATGAGGATATTGAAAATAGTACCCGGCTTTTAAAAGGGTGACTTCAGAGTACATCTGTTTTAGAAAATACTTCACAGCGAGAATTAGAAACCAAACCAAACCAAACAAAAGGCACAGAGTTTCTCAGAAAGTGAAAAAAAAAAGATCTGTGCTTTTCAGAGTCTTCTTATTTTCAAGATGGAGATGTCTGTAGTGTAGAAACAGGTAGAGAATTAAAACATCAGGAAGTGAATCTGGCCCGGAATCCACTGTAACTTTCCAGCTGCTTTGTACCTGCTTGCTGCAGGCAAAAAAAAAAAAAAAAAAAAGTTAACAATTTAGCACATTTTAAATAAAACATCACCTCCCACTGTTGGTCTTAGGCAAGGGATTATGTATCAGACTCCCTTTGAGAACAGCTGCTGCAGTTTGGACTGCTGGGGTTAGTGCAAATGAACCTCCCCCAGGACCTGTGAGGGGGCTGGCAGATGCTGCTGAGTCTACCAAGGGTGTTAGAAGCACCTTACCCCTGGTTTCCGCCAGCGTTTCTCTCACATTGGCTTGCTGTCAATAAATATTTCATGTCTTTTTTCCCCCGGGGGTGTGCTCAGAGGACCACCCTGCAAGTATCTGGCTCTGTGGTCACAGCTTCATGCCGTGGGCGGTGAGTGGGTGTGGAGCCGGAGGCAGGATGTGCAGGCAGGATCCAATGTGGTTAAAGTTTGGGATCACTAGTCTGGCTTTAGGGAATCTGGAGCCTACTCTGTGTCAACACTTGTTCCAGGAGGAGAAGCATGTCCACCAGAGGATTAGCATCAAGCATCAGCGTGACTCACAGAAGGGCTAATGGAAGGAGACATTCATAAGAGGTGAGGTTGAGGGTTAAAAGAGGAATAGAGGCCTTCCTAGATAACATTTAGGCAAGTGACTCAAGTTTTCAAACGATTTCAAAGGTAGTCAAAGGAGGAAAGAGTCAATTTCTCCTCGGTTCCTTAAAATAGGCCATGGGCTCTACAACAGACAACACAAGTGACCACATAACAAGCTGAGCAACGCAAGGACCAGCCAAGAGTTTGGTTGCCTAATGAAGAGACCCAAAGGCAGAAGGGAACAGAAGTACAGCCTACATTGATTTGAGGGCCTGATGTTAGTTACCCATTGCCCTGACAGAGGCAAGTGTAGAACACATTATAACTTGACTAGCTTGCATAGTTGTTCTCTGTTTGCTTTCGACAGACATCAGTAGAGACTAATGACATGCCCACAGAGGCACTAGCTGTTGGGGTGCACAGAGATAAGTAAGACACGGTCTCTCCCATCCAGAAGCCTATGTCTTAGTCAGGGTTTCTATTCCTGTACAAAACATCATGATCAAAAAGCAAGTTGGGGAGGAGAGCGTTTATTCAGCTTACACTTTCCACACTGCTGTTTGTCACCAAAGGAAGTCAGAACTGGAACTCACACAGGACAGGTACCTGGAGGCAGGAACTGATGCAGAAGCCATGGAGGAATGTTACTTACTGGCTTGCTTCCCCTGGCTTGCTCAGCTTGTTTTCTTATAGAACCCAGGACTACCAGTCCAGGGATGGCACTACCCACAATGGGCTAGGCCTTCACCTCCTTGATCACTAATTGATAAAATGCCTTACAGCAGGATCGCGTGGAGGCATTTCCTCAAGAGAGGCTCCTTTCTCTGTGATAACTCCAGCTTATTTCAAGTTGACACACAAAACCAGCCAGTCCAGCCTATAAGGCTGGATGGGAAGATGGACAGTGATATAAACAAGCCCTGCTGTTGGAGGGTCCAGACTCTGTGGGTAATAATGCTAGTATTAATCTCTGACTAGTATTAGTTGCTACTACCACCTCACACTTGGACAGCTGTTTTAGTTACAGGTCAGTGCTCTTAGGTTTCCAAATACGTGACACTACCTTGATTAACTAAGTAGGTAAATCACTCGATGGAGGCAGAAAGTTTCCAGTGTTGGCATTTAAACCTTAGATCTTTTGGTATGTGGTCTGTAGTCCTGTGACATGTAGCCCCCAGTGGCTGAAAAATACAAGTTCTAAGATATGTTCTTCAACATTAGGGAACTGACTTGACCCAGGTAAGACACATGCCCAAGAACACCCTGAGGCCACAGATCCTCTGATTCAGAGCTACAGTGGCCCAGTCTTGGTTTCAGAATTCCCCATTACGTGAAGCCATAGCAGCTTCGAAGCAGCCATGGCATTAGCTAAGGCTCAGCTGCCACCATGTCTTAGGTCTCACTGTCCTTCTGTCTGTCTCTTTCCACTTCTTTACAGGTAGACACCTTGAAATCCTGAGAAAACAACCAATTTTTTTTAAAAAAATGCAAGTTTAATGTAAACATCAAATGAGTACAATTTATTTTTATTTGTCACATCTGAGAGATGGACTGGATATACAAGGATCCTTTTCAAGAGGACTCCCCAGTAAACCCTCTGTGCCATTCTTGGCCTTAGCGTTCCCAGGAAACCAATTCTCCAGGAAGAGTTGCTATGCTTAGTACAAACAGGAGACACCCTAGATGAAGGAAGATAACTTGGAGCAGAGTTAGAAGAGGACCCATGGGGGGCCCTGTTTTTATGTTTAGAGGCAAATTTGACATTCTTATAAATATGCTATAGGGTGCTTGTAAGCAATCACAATTTCCAAGGCTGCATTGTCTGCACAGTTCTAAAGGATTTCTTCCCAGAGGCATGTTTCTGAGGCATGAAGCTGGCTGTATTGGCACAAGAGATTCTGTGTTCCACATATCATACGAAAGCTTGTGGCTTATGTCTTCCAAAGTCACAGAAAGTGTGTACTCAGTTTAGGGCTTATTTCTGAAAAGTAAGCCAACATCGCTGGTCTTTTTGCTCACCTCCCACATGTCTGCTCCTTTTCTCCAGTTAATATCTTCTCTTCTTGATTGGCCTTGGGACCTCATGTCTCTGATCAGCTTCTGCCCCCCTCAGTTTATGATTTGCTCTCTGCCTTGCTCATCATGTGCATAGTGATGGCTCCCATGTTTAAATCGCTGTCCTCAACTCCCCTGAGCTTGTCTCTAGCTTGACTTGCTACTAAATGACTTAAAATCCCAGGCTTCTACAGTTCAGTCAACAGCATGATGACTTACTCAGGAATTTGAGCAAGACATCTGGGTTCATTCTTCTGTCTCTTTCTTGTGCTCCCAACCCTCATTCAAGCTACTAGTGGCAACTTTTATCAAAAGCCTCAAAATAAATAAACCCTGTCCCTTCTGTCAGTTCTTTTGACCTGAGTCTAAAATACTCTTATCTTTAGTTTGATCTATTGACTCAGCCTTCTACCTGGTTTGCCTTCTTCTCACAGTATATTTTCAGCCAAAGTGAAATTTGTAGCATAGAAGTTGTTCATTTTTTTTTCTGCTCAGAAATCTTCAGTGGCTTCAGTAGAGTTGTTTGGACCCTTACTTCATTCTCCTATTATGTCTCTCTTTGGTTTCAGGAGCTCTGTTGTAACTACAGATGTTTAGGATACCTCTCCTCTGGTCTTTACCTCATTGCACGCTCTCTCCAGAGGTGTCTGCACTGATGGTTCTGTTTAAAGTGTCTCCTCCACCTACTCCATCAATGTAAGTGGTCTGTCTCCCACTCAGCCTCTTCAGGGCAGCAGTGTTTCTGGTCCCTAGCAACATATTCAGTACAGCTTTGTTGACAGAATAAATTGGACACACACAGTCAGTTCTGCTACAATACTTGTTTTAAAAAATACTATTTCTTTCCAACTTGAGCAATTGGAGCATAGTGCAAGCCTTGAATTCATATGTACCATTTCACCTGTGAGAGTTGTTGGCAGCTTCAGTTGGGCGAAGCTGAGTATACATTGTGTGCACACGTATACCTCACAAGATCAGTGAGCCATATCTGTCTGCTTTGGATGGCGCAACTGTCCTCCTGCTTTGGCCTTGTGATGGACTGAGTGAACTATGCACCTCCTAACATTCATATGTTGAAGCCCTGGCTACCAGGGTAGATATAATGATATCACAGAAACAACTAAGAATAAGTGAAGTCATAAGGTTGGGTCCTAATTTGCGAAGACTCATGCCCTAAGAAACATAGGAAGAGAGACAGAGCTCCTTTTCTGCCTTATAAATAGGAAAGGCATTTGGAGGCAATGCTCTATGATGTTAGTGTTCCTTAGCTCCTCCCCAACCCTCGTCCCTTTTCTTACTGTCACTGTAAAAGGTTTGTCTTTGTCATATTTATAACAATTCTTTTTTTTCACCGTTTGACATATCCAAAATATTTATTACTATTTTTCTTAGACTCCTGTCCTCTTAACATCTGTGCTTTTAATTCTATTTTCTTATAGGTCTTATGATTTCTATGGAACAACTTTGCATGTTGTACTGGCTCTCTGAAGTTGGTATGTTGTTCTCTACAGAAAACAAAAACTACTGTCTTTTTTTTTCCTTTCTGAGTTAGAAAAACATACCCTCCTTCCATACATGGTGCCGAAAATTGACGCCTAAGGCTCAGTACCAACTTAATGCATGCACTCTATGATGTACCTTCTGAAATTCATTTTCATTTATGATTTAGAACAGCTTTCATCTGATCATCTCCCAAGTTACCTTCTTTGTGGTGATGTTTACCAAGCAAAGGGAATGAAGATGTATGGCTTAGATAGTTTTAATCCAAAGTCTGCAATAGTCAGTGCAGTTTAAAATGGAAATTTGGTAGTGCATCCTTGTTACTGGGTTAAAAAAAATGGAGTTAACAATTGCCAGATGCATACTTTATTTTATTTTAGCTCACATACACATTAATTATTAAATCATATCAGTTTCAAGTTGTATAGATCAGCAGCAATTAAAAATAAATACATTAATATATAAATAACCGAACATTTTCTTTTTGAGACAGCCTCATGCATTTTAAACTGGCCTTGAACTCCTGATTCTCCTGTCTCCACCTCCCAAGGACTGAGATTATGGGTGGGTCTCACCATGCTAAGCCTTAAACAGGGTTTCAAAAAGCCACCTGTCTTATCATCAGATAGTATTTATCTGATTTGCCACATGAAGACTTGTAAAAGGGACTAGAGGGGATTCACGGTCCTCTGCAGTTTTGTGTGTCTGTCTGGCCTCTTGCTTGTCTAAGCCCTCGGTTCTGAATGCATTCACTGTAACTGAGAGGAGCAGACGCTGACTCTGCACTGGTTCTGCTGTAAACTAACTAGGAAGGTCTAGGCATCTTGTTGGGGTGTGACCTGATAATTTATAAAACTGTCTAGAAGTTTGAGCTGGTGTTTTTTTTTTTTTCCTGTTAGTCACCCCCCAGGCCAGTTTCTAAATTGGGTTCACATCACACTGACCTTTCTGTTCACATGGTTCAGACTCCTGTGGAACAGCCTTTGCTCCCCTCTCCTAACTCTACAGGTACCTGCAGGCTCCCGTTAGAAAGGACCTGGTAAACAGACATGATTAAGAGAAAGTTATGAGTATAGTATTCTTAGGTATTATCTGTTTAACAGAAAATAACGGACTGCTCTGGGGGAGGGGAGAATGCTAAAAAAAAAAAAACTTTGTGAGCTTAATTATTCTAGCTAATTGAATGAATAAAAAGAGTAACAAGTATTTCCTTGTCCCCTCTGCTGGTCCATGCACATTAATTCATGGAAGTCTTTCAACATTCTACTCTGAGTACCAAGAATCAATGATTCTAGTTTAGAATTGACTAAAACCTTAAATTCTCCTAGTAGACTAAACTTTGCCTTCATCTTGAGTCTCTTGAGCAAGTTACATGATATATTCTAATATGCCTTCTGTCGCTCTCATCTACTGACATTCATTTCAGATCTAAAATCCTTGCAGTCTTCCTCAGAGAGAATTTCTTTTTTTTTTTTTCCAAATTAAAAAAAGTAAAAAGGGAGACAGCGATCATAGAATAGCTACAAACATGACCATGAACAAGACGAAGTACAAGTACATTCACAGATAGGAAGTTGGACTAGGCTGCTGCTACGACACTCTCTAAATTTAGGCTTTAGAAAACTATCATGAAAATAAGTGTCAGTGGTGTGCTCAACCACATGTGGGACACCCATAATTATTCTCCCTACAAGACTCAGGGACCGTCTCAAAGGAAGGGATGGAGGGATTGTAAGAGCCAGAGATTGAGGAGGAGCGCAGCAAGGTAGGATCTTCTGGACACAATAGGATCCCTGTACTCATGAGTTCACAGTACCTGTGGTTGTCTGTCCAAAACCTGAACAAGACCAAGCCAGTAGACATTCTAGCATGGAGTGAGAAAGGGCTCTCGAGGAGCTATGGACAGTTGATGGCCTCTGGGAAGGGCAGATTTCCTAAGGATGTGGCTCATGGTAGGTTGACCATACTCAAGTGGATTGCCCCCATACCCTGGAGTATTTGGCAGGCCAAAATGGGTTTTAAAATGAGGATATAAAGTTGGTGGGGAGAAGACATGGGATTGGATTTGAGAGAACTTAAGGGAGTCATACAGTGTGAATGAAATCAAAATACATTGTATGAAGTTCTCAAAAATTAACAAAATAATTTTAAGGCCCTCATTGAATGGACTCACTGGCTGTAAACACCTTGGCTGATTAGCTGCTATATTAATCACTATTTAAAGCCCTCAATCAAAAGCTCACTACAGAGGAAGACCATGGCAATAGTGCTCAGAAGAAGTGACCTTACGATGTGACCTTGAGACCTTAAGATTGACTGCTACAGTGACGTGACACACATTCAATAAGAAGTTATTCACTCAGAAAATTTGGTCTTAACTCTAAGAGGTTTGGTCAGACTCATTTCTGACATTTCAAGAGTTGCAAAAAAATGAGAGCAGTACTGTCAACAACAACAATAAAATGAGCAAGACTGTTGAACTCAACAAAGATGGCTTGTTTTGTCTTCAAAATCCAGTCGGAGTCGAGTGAAAGGTCACTTGAACAAGGACGTGTGTATTTTTAGCAGAAGTTATGACCACTCATGATTCAGTGTGAAATGTGTCACATCTGCCTAATAGACTCGTATGGCTATTGTGCCTTTGATGCGTTCCTATTCATGCTGAAGTACAGCAGAAGTGATGGAACCACAGTCACGGCAATTGGACACACTAGGTATCTTTCTTCTAGGACTCTGAGTCAGCCTCCACAGTGGATTACTAAACACATTCCAGAAATCTCGTAAGTTACTACTGCTCTAAAAATGGACATAATTAAAGATGAGCAAACCTACCGCAGAGCTTGATGTAATCTTTAAGCTAATTAACACAAACTATTTGCAACAGGCTTTTACTCCACTTTTCTAAAGATTGCATATATGTTACTACAAGTTCATAGACCTTACCATTACAAACATGGCCCCCTCCCCAGCATACTGAGACCCAGAAAGGAGAGACTGACCTTGAGGGGTAGACAGAGGAAATCATTCCAGTAACCGGAGTTGTTTACTTCGACCAGCACCAGCCAGCAGTGTGGGAATCCTTTACAAATCCCATTATTTTAAAGGTTTACCAGTAGATTCCTCTGGGTGTGGGAGGTACTAAGATTTGGAACATGCAAGATCCCTGACTGCCCCAACAACAGAGTTTTTTATTGCTATGCGACTGGTTGCTTTCTCAGGTGGTGAAGGCAATGATTCATCCCTGAAATTCTTCTTTTTGGGACTGACTGAATGTTACTAAATTCTTAAAAATAAGGATTTTGTTGTTGTTGTTGTTGTTGTTTAACTCAGGCACTTATAGGCATAGCAAGGCTCCCAGTTTCGCAAGGGTTTCCTGAAAGAGTTATTTGTAGAATGTCCTGTCTTTATGTCCATATGAAGGTGGTGTTTGGTATAAGCCAGAGAGTGTGGCCAGGTACTTTGACTTCAGAACCACAGAATGTGTAGTTTCTCTTCAGGTTGGACATGAGACTGGAATACTGTATCAACCTCCCAAGATCTTGAGGCAAAGTTTAGAAACTGGATTGTTTCTTTTTTCCTGTCTTCTCCTTCAATGCCATACAGAGGTTACTCATTTCTGTTTTAATTTCTATAATATGGTTATCCTTGAGACTCTATAGTACATACAATTCAAAAACCTTAGTTTCCTCTTTTCTATTGAGACAGCTATGGGAGGGGAGGCTTTTAAACCAGGGCTCAGAAAGGGGGAGAATTAGGTGTAAATTCAGTTAGCTGAACCGGAACACAGAAAGTATATGATTTGCATGCTTGTATATACAAGAGATGCCCAGGCACTGAGGATGAATTTGACCAAATCAAAGGCTGACAATGCATCCTGGACACTTGTTTAGTTACTCTGACTTCCTGTGTACACTGCAATGAGCCTTTGATTGAACTGAATCCTTATCTTTCAATATATAATGCATATACATATACATTCTCATATATATACATTCTCATATATACATTCTCATATACATATATATGTTTATATGTATATATGAGAATGTTGAGAATGTTTCTTTCCAAACTTAAACTTAAAGCTATGTTTACATATACTTTTATATCAGGGATTCGAATCACATTTACTTTTAACATCAAAGAACCAGAAAACAAATTGCAGGAGTCAATTGTCACAAAGCCCAGTACCAGAAGCCTATCTTTGAGATACCTTCATCTCATTATAATTTGACCTGGTCTTACTTTAAGAGTAGTTGAGAGAATATTGCTCCTTTTTCTTAGCTGTCAAGATTCAGTTTGATCCATCACAGATCCCTAAAGCTATGTAGGGAACTCTCACCTTAATTCCAGCCGCTTCATTTCTAAGCATCTGTAATAGTTCCTGCTGGGTTCAGGGAGAGTTTTGCTTGCTCTGAGTGTGAGATCACGCCCTCGGTAATTACAGTGAGCGTGCCGTGAAAATATGTGGTGAATATAATGTCAGGAAATCATGCAAATTTTATTATCACCGGTGAAGTGGTGGCTGGTGGAGAACCTGTCAGTATTTGCAACGTGAAGCCTAATTACCTTGATTTACTTGTACTGCCATTCATAACCTTGCTGCGATGTTGCTCCTGACAGCGCTTCTGCATTTTACAAGGAAGGAATAACGCCATGTAAATAATTTAAAAACAATAAATCATTTAGAGTGGCTTTAAACCAAAACCTAATGCAGTAGCTGGCTGAGTACTTGCTACACTTGACAGGTAGCTGGCATGCAGAATTCATCTGTGTCTAGGAGGTATTTACTCCTAAATTACGTAAATGCGGAGAAGGCAGGTCGAAAAAGACCGAGACCCAAAGTCTATGAGCGCATCCGCCCTTTTACCTTTTGGACAGGGTATGGAAAATGGGGAAATCAAACTCTAATCAGGGTCCTCCTACTTCAAACAGAGATTTGCTGAGTTATGCCAGGCAAATGACTAATTAAGGCCGCCTCTCCGAGCAGAGCTGGCTGAGCTTTGGAGAGGGGGTATCTAACTTGCCCTGGGCTGCATTTCCACCTCCTCCTCCACCCCCACACCAGAGCTGGAGGGAAAAGGACAGGGAAGGTTGGGAGCAGGGAGAGGAAGCAGGGCTGGCAGGTAAGTAGCTCCAGGAGGGCAACACTCTTTTCTCTCTGGCCACTTCTCCACACAAAGCAGATAATGAAAAGCAAAAACCCATCGGAAAAAGCTTCTACTTGAGAAGAAAGGTAGGAGGACTCGTTTTCTGCCGGAGGGAGCTTGGGGCTGCCAGCTGCTCCTGGACAATTGCGTTCCTACTGGGTGCCAAGCATGTCATTATCTCTTTTAATCCTCACAACAATTCTCTGAGGTAGGTATGATTATCCCCTTTTATAGATAAGGACAAAACCAGAGTTAGATTAAGTAATTTGCCTGAGATCACCAGCTAGGGAGTGACTGTCAGGATTAAGTCTGATTCCTTCTGACTCAGGCAACACTCCCTCCATCCCGACTCTGTTCCCTCCCCCACAAGCCGACTTCTTAACTCTGAGAATTCACAAATAATTTAGACATGCCTTTGACATTGTCCTGCGAACATTCAGGCGAGTGGAATCCTTCTTGTGATAAAGGATCCTGAAAGCCACCGTCCAGCTCTGTCTCAGACACCTCTGCTCTACTTGCCAGAAAGGTGTCTTGGCTGATTCTGCCCTCTTATTGCCCAAGAAAAGGCCCAGGTATATGTGCTTGATACAGGTGAGAACGTCGTTTTCTTCCACACTGATTCCATTGCTTAGCATTGCCCTCCCCCCAGCCTTGGGTTCCCAGACAGCTGTCCTCCCTTATCCATTTTTCTTCAGGAAAGACAGAGTGTGTTTGCTGGTTATTTCAAAGCACACACATTTGAATACTTTTTACCTTAGACTAGTGGTTCTGAGTTCTGTCTGCCTAAGACCCATCCAAAGGGCTTGCTCTCTCATCAATCAGAAATCCCCAGTGCCATGGTCTGCCTCATCCTAGGCATTAATAAATGTTAGTTCCTTTTATATAGAAAATTTTCAACATTTTACATATTTCCCTCACAGAAGTTAATCCTGGCATCTCAGGTTTGAAGATGTAGACTGCCTCTGTTTACCATTAGTTGTTTCCTTGAATATAGAAAATTTTGGGTTTTTTCTTAATGTTTATTAATCTGTACTGTGTCAAAAAACAAAAGTCTAACGTATATGTGCCTATTCATGTGTACATGGCAAATGAAAGTACTGTGGGTAATCATGGTTGTGCTACCTTTATAGAAAATGATGTCTTTAGAAAGCACTTCATTTCATAAACATTTGAAATGATTTTAGGAAGAAAGTTTTGTTTTTATATAAAAATCCCTCATTACCTGTTTATTGATACATGTTAATTGTTCAAAACAATAGGTTTCATTATGAAGCCTGATGTGTTTGAGTGTCGGCGGGACGCGTCTACAAGTATCACCCCAGGCCCAGACAGTTCCATGTGCAAGAGGTTTAACTGAGGGGGAGTAGAGAGGGTAGCAGCGCAGAAAGAGAGAGAGGGGGGAGAGAGAGAGAGAAATGGAGGAATTGTCTCATATACACGGGTTGTGACGTAGTAGTCCCAGGTAAAGGTGGGAGTTGAACCCAATGGATTCTGGGAATATGGTGGCCGTTGCCCTGGCAACAGGTCTGTGGACCCGCCTATATATCCATCGCAGGCTCTGGATGCTAACAAAGCCTTCATACTTGTATATAAGGTACTTTGACTGTGCTCACCCCATATTGCCTTCTGTCTCTCCGGGTACACTTCTTTTTCTAAGTCCTTTGTGGTAAAGGTTCAAAAAGGCAACTGTCACTTGTGTTCTCTCATTTACAGGATGGAGATTTATTTTAAAAATTTTCACTCCTAAAGAATGAAGGTGAAATGACAGTGCCTGCCAGTGCAGACTTCCCCATGCTCTTGGGGTCAATGTTTACTGGTTGTCAGTCACTGCTGAGGGCCCTGGGAGCTACTTAGAGAGGACTCTTGTCTTCTGTAGTACAAGACCTTTTTGGAAAGAACTGGTGGGCTTTTATCCATGGACTCCCCTCTCAATGTCCCATCCCAGTACCAGCTAGTAGAGTGCCTGGGATCTCGTTGGAAATGCAAATCCTCAGACTTCCTCCATCAGAACCCAGGCAGGAGGCCTAAGAGTCTGTAGAATGGAGGACTAGTGAGACAGCCCAGCAGGGGAAGGAGCCTTCTTCAGGACCCTACAGACTGAGGTCAGTCCCTAGGACCCAGATGGTAAAAAAGAACTGACTCTCAAAGTTGTTCTGTGACTTCTGTGTGCACAGCAGGCTACATATGTGCTTCCAAGTTCATATGTGTGAAAGTGGATGTGTGTGGGCACAGACATACCACACTACACACACACACACACACACACACACACACACAACATGCACACCACATACATGCACACATACATACACACCAACTACATACACTCACCATACTACACACATGCACACACATACACACACATACACATACACACTACACACACACAGCATGCACACCACATACATGCACACATACACACACCAACTACATACACTCACCACACTACATACATGCACACACATACACACTACACACACACACACAGCATGAACACCACATACACACACACATACACACACACCACACTACATACACATACTACACTACACACATGCACACACATACACACTACACACACACACAGCATGCACACCACATATACACACATACACACACACCACACTACATACACACACTACACTACACACATGCACACACATACACACTACACACACACACACAGCATGCACACCACATACACACACACATACCAACTACATACACTCACCACACTACACACATGCACACACATACACACTACACACACACACAGCATGCACACCACACACACACACACATACACACACACCAACTACATACACACACCACACTACACACCTGCACACAATACACACTACACACACACATACTACAAACAAAATGTAACTTTTAAAAGGGTTAGAAACTGAACTTTTGACCTAAGATTTTAGATGATGTCTAGAAATCCTGTTGAGACTAGCTAAAGGAAAAGTAAAGTTCCAGTAACTCTGCCCAGGTGAGCAGGGAGCCTCAACTCTGACTGTACACTAGAGCTGTGCGAAGGTGTTTTAAATATATGATTCATGTATTTTGTTTTTTAAAGAACAACAATAAAGCTGGGCTTAGTAGTTCATGCTTTTAATACCAGCACGCAAGAGGCAGAGGCAGAGACAGGTTTGAAGTCATGAGTTTGAAGTCAGCCTGGTCTACACACTAAGGTTCAGAATAGCCAAAGCTACATAGTGAGCAATACATTGATAAACATATCATTTAAGTATAGAAATTATGCTTCATTAGACAATTTTGTCATTGTGAGAACAGTAAAGAATGCATGTATGCAAAGCTAGATGGTATAGCCTATCACACTAGGCATATTAGAGTGGTTCCTGCGCGCGCGTGTGTGTGTGTGTGTGTCTGTGTGTGTGTGTGTGTGTGTGTGTCTGTGTGTGTGTGTGTGTATGTAAGTATAGTATAACCTATTTATGATAGGCTAATTGCCCAGTAGGTAATCAACCTTAGGGGAAATGGAACTGAAGAAAAAAAAATGCTATAAAGAGACCAGGTAAAGACAAGAGGGTTGAAGCTGCTTCTGCTATAATATGCCATGTGCTTTTACAGTACAATTAAAAAAAAAAACTCTCCAAAAAGGAAAATGATGGTATATCATATATATGTAAACTAATAACACAGCTCCTTAGTCTTACCTTCAAATACTGTTCCTTGTGCATGAGTGTCCCTGCTACCTTTTTATACAAGTGACAGCACAGTGCATTTGTTTGCATGAATAGTGATAAGTGCTATCATGACACATGAGTGAAGAGTTGCAGGTCAACTTGGTGACTGCTATAATATCATCAGGAGGCCCAGTAGTCAGCCCCATTATAAACTATGAGACGATCATAGATGTAGTCTGTTATTGATCCTAATGCCATCAGATGGTTCATGAATGTCTTATCCCAGGTCACTTCCTAGACACTGCTAGCCCATTGACCTAAGGTAGCACCCCAGACTTCTGCATCCTTCAGAGATTCTCAGCTTATATACAGTTCATACATTCTCAATCATAACACAGAGTTATGGCCGAGAATCTGTAATCGTGCTGACTCGTGTGTCTTGAGTTTGACAGTCACTGTTGTAGTTGCTTCTGAGCTGGGGCATCACAAAATCCAAAGCACATGAGAAAAAGTTACAGGTGGTTTTTTTTTTATTTTTATTGTGTATGAGTGCTTTATCAACATGTACACCTGCATGCCAGAAAAGGGCATCAGATCCCATTACATATGGTTGTGAGCCACCATGTGGTTGCTGGGAATTGAACTCAGGACCTCTGGAAGAGCAGTCAGTGCTCTTAACCACTGAGCCATCGCTCCAGCCCCTACAGGTGTTTTCTTAAGGTACAAATTTATTAAGAGTAGGAAGGTAACTGCGTCCATCCAGCCAAGTCCGTGGGACTCTTACTGGTTCTTGAAGCAATGTTTAAGCTCTCCAGACTGCAAAGCCACTGTCATTGTTCCTAGATGACCTGTTATGTAGCCTTCATAAAATTGATGGGTACAGTTGTTCATTCTTAACTTAATCCAAGTGCTCCACTGGTACTTCTCCTCTGTGTATGGGGAGAGAAGTAGAGTGCATAGAAAGAAGTCTGAGTTTCAGAAACATCAACATTGGAGGGTGGGTGTGCTCTTCCATCAACAAGCTCCACAACTGGGTCAAGTAACATAAATGTTTTGCACCTGTTCCCATATCTGTACTACACAGCAAATTTCCTCCCAATTTAAAATAGAAATTGTGTTCTTAGTTCCCTTTGTTCCATGTAAATTGGCCACCATATGCTTATACATTAAATGTACATGTGTATAAATATGCATATGAATATTGTACATTAGGTAACTTCACAGTCCATTGTGTGATAGATTTTGCATCTTATTCCTTAAGCTTACACATTTATTAAAGTGGTCCCTTCACATGTCCATAAGTAACGCTGATGTTCCAGGGCAAACATAGAAATGGCCAAAAGTATGTTTACATTGTGAACTGAGAGGCCCTGCTTCACCTCTTCCAACAGAAAACAAAACAAAACACAAAAGCTACCAGGAGCACTAAATTACTGCTAAAAGAAAGTTTTCATGAAACAAATAGCCCTGCCCATAGAGAGTAAGACATTTCTCAAGCTCTTTTTCCCTACTGTTTGATTTCATGACCTGTTTTTATTATGAAGCCAATCTAGAAGGGAAGCCTAGGGAGGGCTTGGCTGCTGCACATTCCTTCTCTCCTATAAATGATGCTCCAGATACGATGCAACTCTGAAAGGTACCATATGAAGCGTATCACACAATTATCACACGCTATTCATCATGTGGGTTTCAGGCGCCGAGTTTGGAAACCATGCAAGGATCAGATTCTAAATGGGGTACTTAGCAAGCAGACAGATATAGCCTCTATCTTTATCGCCCCCGTACACAATCCCTCTTACGGTTCCTGTTGTATATATTCTCTCTGTTACAGTCTCCTTTCAAAGTTTCTTGCAAACTTTTATTGCTGTCGAATCGAAAACCAATCCACAAGCACCAATTTTCATTTACGTGATTTTTAAACAAATTTTGATGCACATTTGTATGTCTCTGCAGCCTCTGTAGCAGACAATCCCCTTGTCTTCCGCAGAAGCATGGCAACAGAGAGTTACAGCAAATATGAGACCAGGGAGAGCAAGGCTTCCATCAGACAGAGGTGCACAGAGCCTTTTAATTAGCATGAAAAAGTAAGTGCTGGTTCTCAGGGAAGAGAGAAATTTCACAAAAAAATGTTTTGTATAATAAGGTAGAAGGTAGAATAAAAATGCTTTTTATAACAAGAGTGTGGAATAAAAATGTCAGTGTAGTACACAGAACCCACACTATGCCAATCTCATTTGGATCAATACACTTTTGTAAAGAATAATTTTTTTGGTTAGGACAATTAAAATAACCTTGAAACATACTAAATTTAGAAATATTGCTTTCAATTCTTAAAACGTGATGGGCAAACCAACTGAGTTTATAAAATCACATTGCTTTCAGTAGAATGTTAACAAGAGCAAAGGGATCTTAGCTATTGCTAAAAGTTATTTAAAAATAGACTATTTTACTTAATAATTTTCAATTTCTATATCACTTGTATTTCTTTTTCAAGACAGAATTTCTCTGTATAGCCCTGGCTGTCCTGGAACTCACTCTGTAGACCAGGCTGGCCTTGAACTCAGAAATCCGCCTGCCTCTGCCTCCCAAGTGCTGGGATTAAAGGCATGCGCCACCACTTCCTGACCTATCATTTGTATTTTAATAGTGGTATTAGTTATAAATATATGTTACATACATAGCTATTGATATTTCATGCTTATAAGGGAAGATACCTTTTCACTGAGTAATTGATTACCAAAAACCAGGAGGACTCTAGGTAGATAAATTAGGGTATTGGGGCCACCAACGTTCAAAGTCAACTAACTACACACACAGACACACACAGACACACACACACAAAATAAATATTTGTTTATTCTTTTAATAAAGAAGCCAGGAATTTTTTTTTGGGGGGGTGCCTCTGTGGGCCTATGCTGAGGCATCCTTTCACCCTGAGGGACCAACAAAAGGATTGTATGATATAGTAGAGTTTATTTAAGGCATGGAGAAGGCAGTTGAGGGGGTAGAAAAGAAAAAGAAAGGCAGAGAGAGAGGAAGGGAGTGGGGAGAAAAGAGGCCAGACATGAACATGTGGGGTGAGAGAAGGGTAGGGGAATGTGGAGAGAAGGGACGGAGGGTGAAGAGGGTAAGAAAGCAAGAGAAGAGAAAACTCTTCTCAAAATAAATGCACTTAATAAAAACTGAAAATATTTCAACCACCACCCTCAATTTTTACAAAAGCAATGCTTATAAATTATACATGCTACGATGGAAACAGTTATCAGCAATATGTATTCAATGGCAAAATATTTTATATTCACTTATGCTGTACCTCACAAGATATTTTCCTTATAGTAGTCTGCATTTGAATTTACTCGGCTGTTTTTTACTTTTCATTAGAAGGTGCAATGACTCTTGATCGCTGTATTAGTCAGGGTTCTCTAGAGCGACAGAACCAACAAACAGAATAAATAGTCAAAGGAAGTGTTAGATTGGCTTACACGATCCAGTCTGGGTAGTTCAACAGAAGTTTTCACTCTGGAGAGGCTGAGACCCTGTGGCTTCTCAGTCCACAGAAGGAAGGGTGCCTCAGCAGTCCATACCTGGTGTGAAAGGCCTGCAAGATTCCTACAGAGCCAAAAGGCCAACGAAGTGAGGTTCCAATATCAAGTCCAAGGATGGAGACATCGGCAACAGGGAGAGCAACAAAGTGGATGCACTCGACAGCAAACATCAAAAGCAAGCAGGCAAAGAACTCCAGCTTTTCCCTTGGACCACCTTATTTCCATGTAGCCATTACTGGAAGGTGTTGCCCACATGCAGGTGGGTCTTCCCACTTCAGTTAACCTCATCAGGAAAATCCTTTACTGATGGACCCTGAGAGTTACATCTCAGTGGACTCCAGATCCAGTGAAGTTGACAACCAAGATTAGCTTCACGGTCACCAGAGTGCCCCTACCAAGCCCTACATGCTAAGATAAATTCTGTCAGTGACACAGGAAGCAAGAAGGTCACAATCAATCTTAGTGTCTAGTGCCTCTGCAAAAGACACAGCTGCTGAATGTTAAAGTATGATGTAGCCTTATGTTTTAACACTTTATGTGTTTGTTCCTAGTCTCCATAGAGTACTGCCAACCTGGGAGTAAAGTAGCCAGGAAAACAAATGCTAAGGTAGGAAAGTTAGATGATAGTGTTCATATTCCTACAGATGCAGATAGACATTCATATATATACACATATATATATTCATATATGTATTAATATATTACATTTAAAATGCTTCATTAATATCAATGATGGGCATTGTCAACAAGTAGAATTCATAATATATTCTTATTATATAACAATTATAACTAAAATCAGTGAAAATATATGTATAGCTGATTCATATTTTCAAGGAAATAGGCTAAGATCAAGAATAGAATTCAAGCCAGGCAGTGGTGGTGCACGCCTTTAATCCCAGCACTTGGGAGGCAGAGGCAGGTAGATTTCTGAGTTCGAGGCCAGCCTGGTCTATAGAGTTAGTTCCAGGAAAGCCAGGGCTATACAGAGAAACCCTGTCTCAAAAAAAAAAAAAAAAAAAAAAAAGAATAGAATTCAAAAATAGATTATTTTGAGAATAATGTGCTATATATATATATATATATTCTTGTCATTCTAAAGCATCTCATAAAGTAGCCAATTTTATTGCTATAAGTTAAAAAAAATAACAAAACAGGCACAGGAGATATTCCATGATTTGCCCAGTATAACAGTCATGGAAGGCAGATCTATCTTTCACATGTGGATTATCCTGTTAATAGCTGATGTCTAGCTAGAGATGACTTGAGATCTGTTTCCTACTTCTGTACTAATGTGGACATGCCAGTGCTTTGCAGAGATTAAGATCAGCAGTGTGTAAGCACCACTTAAGGGGCATGTTCAGATACGTCACGTGTAATAAGCATTCTTGTGGTTTGCTTTGTTAGGAATTAATGATAGCTCAAGATATCAACTTTGCCAAAGTTTAATATACATTCAATAACTATTTTCATAACAGCTGAAAATGTGATCTTAAAAATGTATGAGTAGACAGTTAATAAAAATGTGGATACAACTGTCCAGCTTATAAGACTAATTGCTTAAGTCTTTCCTGTGCTTGTCTATACTCCTTTTAAAGAAACACAAATGTAAAAGACTCACAACAGGAGAATGAAACTGTACTGCAAATTGATCTAATCTTTATCAGGGATTCATGTTATCTGGGAGCAACTCCACTCTCTGTTTCTCAGCCTTTGTCCAGGTATATCTTTCTTTGGTTTTGTCTAAATCTTTTTATAAGAAATTATTTTCATGGAGGAATGCCATGTGTCTGTTCTACATGCTACATGCCCTGGTTCTGGAGTGCATCCCTGAGGTTGAGAGGTTGTGTCTGAACTCAGTCCTCTCTGTGTTTTGTAAACCACTAACTCCTCAGCTGAGTTGCTTAATGAGTGTGTCAGAAAAACTGCTCTAGACAACCATTTCTGTGGATGATAGATGGACTCGACAGAAATAGAGAGACATGTTGAAAGCTTCATAGTATTCCTGGAATCATTTCGTTAGTTTTTATGGATGGTGGTATCAGACTTGTGCCAGATGCTGGCAACTTTTAATAACAAAAATATTCAATATGCTGCAAAGTGGTTTCAGAAGTTTTCCATTTAGATGAGAAAAGTAGTCATGTGTGACAAGTATTTACATTGTATGTTATAAAAGATCTGAATGTTACGAACTGAGAAATGGAACATGTTGGATGGGTTACAGTGGAAGTGAAGGGGAACATGGGCGTGAATAGGATCATATTCTATCATATGCATCTATGAATTTCTCGAAGAATAGAAAATTGTAGTAATGACAAAGAACTGAATTGACCTTCATAGACAGATGTCCATATACATACATATGTGTGTGTGTGTGTTCTTAGGTACAAATTTACTGCCACTGGGATGCAATAATGCCTTTCTGTAATTTTCTGTGTGAAATTTTTTTTTACAAAGAAAGGTGTCTTATTTTATTGAATCAAAGCCAACTGATGTTATGATTTATTAAATAATATATACTCTCTTTAGAATCATAACATTTGTTTTAGCAGAAAAGTAGAAGTTACTCTGTGAGTAGAGTCATCAAAGGAGGAGGACAAATAAATGATAGTTATAATAAATAACAGCAGGCAACAGGAAGACAAAAGGAATATTTTATCAGGTACAATAATCTATCGGTAATAAGATTTTCCTTGAGATGAAAGTTTCAGATGAGTATCTAAGAAGTAAAAATTGTCTTTGAGTAGACAGTGTAATATGGTCACAAAGTTATAAGCCACCCATGATAAACTGACTAGAACTAGTAAATCCAGCAAGGTTGTGACTGTAAAATTAAAATGTAAAATCAATTGTAGTTCCAGACTCTTGCAATAAACGAGTCCAAAAGTTGAGAAAACACTCTTACTTGCGATGAGTGCTGATTTTAACAAAGTCAACGAAAAACTAGTACTCATAAAATAAAAAATTTAAGCACATTTTGCTCCTGTGGTCAATATTCAAGTTGTCAAATGGTTTCCTGGATATATTATTGGCATGAAATTTTAAAAAGATAAGTTGGATTAATAACAGTACCAAAGGATACTGCCAGAAAGCTAAAAAACCAGCTTTTAGAATGATACAATGTATTTGAAAATTATATGTTCGACAAAGATATTATATGTAGAATATAGAAAAGTCCTGTAATTTAATGATATGGCAAAGTCAGCACTTACCAGAGTTCTTGTCAGATTGTTTATGGATACGAATCATTGAGTGAGTGTAGAGACTGGGTACATATACAAATCATTGAATAATGTAGAGACTGAATATTGACATTTATCATTGAATGAGTGTGGAGACTGGATACAAACCAGGTATCACTGAATGAGTGGGAAGAATGGATATAGACACGTATCACTGAATGACTGTGGAGACTGGAGGGACCTACCAGCCAAAGCACTTTAGAAAAGAATATGTAAAGAGTTCTCCATTTCAAACCTATCATAAAGAAGTAGTAACCACAATGGTTAATTATTGGTATATGCACTATATTTAAATAATATATTATATATCAACATGTGAGTGACATATGGATATATGTTATATATGAATAAGTGAACATATACCACCCTAGTATAAGATTGAAAGTTCACAAATAGTCTTATATAATGTGGTCAGTTGATCATACTTTCTCTTCCTCTATCCACATTCTTCCTCCTGTCCCCTGTCTTGCGGCATCTCCTCTCCTCCCTCCCCTTCTTTCCTCTCCTCCCCTTTTCTTTTGACACAAAGCCCAGGATGGCTGCGGATTGAGAACCTCATTTCTCAGTTTTTGGATGCTGTATCTACAGGTCTGTGCCACATGATCCAATCCAACCAATGTTCAGTGAAATGCCAAGAAGACTATTAAAGAGAAAGATGTTTTCAAGAAATACACCTGTGACAACTGGGAAGTCATAGGAGAAAAGAATGACATTAGACTGTGTATTTCTCATTCCAATGAATATCAGCCTGAGACGCTTAAAGAGACAGAATGTAAAAGCTAAAAATAAAGACCCTTTAGATATGAACTACAGTTTTCAAATTAGGGCTTCAGTTTTCTCATGGTTTTATCAAGAAATGTGCTATGCATTGTGGAAGACTTAGAGAAGAAATGTAACTCACAGCCCATGTTCATGAATGGCTACATCACATCCAGATTTCCTAGTAGAAACTGAACACATGCCCCCAGAAGGAAGTGATGGAGGCAAATGTGAGAATCCTACTATTGTATACTATTTCTTTCTGGAGACTAATAGTTTTTCCCCTCATACTGAATTTGTTGATTGTTTTATTTTTTATAACCAATAGAAGTTGCTTTCTGCCTTTTGTTTTAAAAAAATTAAAATAAAAAAGCTATGAATATACAACCTTTAGAAGTAAGCAAGACAAACACCAGGTGCCCACAGGCCTTGGCAGCTTCCTAGGAATGCTCCTAGAGTATTATCATCAGAAGTAAGAATGATAAGTTGAACTTTTTCACAATTTCACTTTTGCCTCCCCAGAAGACACTGGAGAGGAATAAAATGATGACTCTCAGAATGATTTAATTCATTTGTACATACATCTGTTAAATATGGAGAAGTCCTACAATTTAATTATCAAGACATACAAACACAGTTAAAATAAACACAGAATATAAAAGATACACATATTACAAATAGAAACACAAAAAGCTCTCTGTTTTTATTCACCCAGGACATGCAATTCAAAACCATAGAGATACCCCCTCAGTTCACTAGAGATGCCATAGTCAAAATATCTGTCCGTGGCTGGACAGAAAGAAGAAATCAAAACTGTACCACTTACCCGGTAAGAGTGTGGATCAGTGCACTGAGTTTGGAAAGCTGTGTGGTAGTTCCACGTGGAGGACCATCTAACAGAATTTGTACTCTTGAGAGTCTGTCAAGAAAAGTGGACCAGCCGGGCAGTAGTAGCACATGCCTTTAATCCCAGCACTTGGGAGGCAGAGGCAGACGGATTTCTGACTTCAAGGCCAACCTGGTCTACAGAGTGAGTTCCAGGACAGCCAGGGCTACACAGAGAAACCCTGTCTCCAAACAAACAAACAAACAAACAAACACAAAAAACAAAAAAAGTGGACCAATATCCACACAAAATCTCGTCCATCATCATAGCAATGATATTCATAAAAAGCAAAATATGAAAATAAGCCAAGTGCCTACCACCTGGTAAATCAACAGAACACGGGTTGTGTCTATAATGGAATACTATGCAGCCAGAATAGGTATGAAGTGATGAAGCTTTGCTGTGGCATGGATGGATTTTTTAAAAAAAAAAATTTTAAATTTATTTACATTGGTGTTCTGTCTCCATGTATGTCTGTGTGAGGATGTCAGATCCCTGGAACTGGAACTGCAGATAGTTGTGAACTGCAGTGTGGGGACTGGGATTTGAACACTGGTCTTTTGGAAGAGGACCCAGTGCTCTTGCTCTTAACCAATGACTCATCTCTTCAGCCCACATGGATGAATCTTAAAACCATGCTAAGAGAATTCAGATAAAACCCCATCTGATTCTCTTTATACAAATGTTTGGAATAGGTAAGTGCCCTGGGTAGGGATGGGAACCTGGGAGTATTGGGAGGTGGCTGTATATAAGAACTGAAGGGCTCAGTGTTTCTTCAGGGGCCACTGAGATGTTTTGAAACTGATTGTGTTAGTGGATAATGTGATGCAATATACCTGGAATTTACAAATTATAAGATACTTGAGTCATACCTTAGTAACATTATTGCTGATAAAAATATAATATTTCTGTGTAGATATTATTAAAAACTGCTGATAAGCTGGGCGGCGGTGGTGCACACCTTTAATCCCAGCACTTGGGAGGCAGAGGCAGGTGGATTTCTGAG